>NW_008593740.1:0-3078 GCF_000691845.1 Merops nubicus | reverse complement strand
CCCTGCCAGCGGGCGGCACGTTCCAGTGCGCCCTGAGGAGACGCGGTCAGGGCTGCGTGCAGGGACGAAAAATCTGCTGTCTTTTATCGGCCTGCCACCTGCTCCAGTGCGGAATTACGTATCCTATATACAAGGATTCAGGGGGAAAAAAAAAATTGAAAGCTAGTTACTTCGTATCCTAGTAATTCTGATGTTTTAAGTCAGAGTTTCCAAAGTCGTGCTTAAAGTACTGCGGAGTGATAATGCCCACTGCCTAAATGGGTCTTGTGCGTTAGAGCAGGACAACCTCTGAAATCCTGGATACAGTGTTCTACTAAGGCACCTGCTTCTGTTGAGGGTATCATGATAAATGAAGACTGGAAACGTCTTTTAGTTGCTCTTTCAGGTTTCTGCTATGTACTGGACCTTAAATTATCCCTGCATAACTTATATTGTAGAAAATTGGCCAGCACCCTCTGGTGGAAAAACAATGCATACATAAGATTCAGGGTTGTTCTGTATTGTGTTATTTTAAAAGGCTGGCAAAATGCATGGCCAAATAATGTCCCTTCAGGTAATGCCATTAGCCATAGAATTTCTGAAAACTCTAATGAAATATTCCTGTCTGTAGTTCAGCTGACATTTGATTGAATATTCAATTTGATTTTTTCCTAAATCCAGGCCAAATATAATTGCAATACGCTATTTCCTGTAAATCATGAAATGTGGCATCCATGGGATTAGGGTCTGTTTTTCCTGCATAATTATTGCTGAAAGAAAGTAAACTATGACATGACATGTTAATTTTCTACTCTAGCTTCCCCCAAAACTGTTTTCAAGAAGTTTGCATGCCGAAAAGTTAAACAATGTGAAGTGTGTCTGCATGTACATAAAGATCAGTTGAGCAGAACTCGTTTCTTAACCTAAATCAATTCTTTTCCTTATCTTTCTTAACATAACTTCTTTACAAAATCTTTGTTTTCTATCTCCCACTTTGCTCAAAGCAGTGTTTTACAGCACCTTTGAAACAAGTATTCAATCTCAGAATCTGTTTTTTACTTGATGCCAAATTCAGATGTCCCAGCAAAGATGAGAAAAGTTGAGGTATTTCAGAGCATTCATAGAATCACAGAATCAGAACATTTTGGGTTGGAAGTGACCTTAAGTCTAGTCCAACCCTCCTGTCATGGGTAAGGACACTTTCCACATGATCAGGTTGCTCAGAGCCACATCCAACCTGGCCTTGAAAACTTTCAATGATGGGGCATCCACAGCTTCCCTGAGCAACCTGTTCCAGTGTCTCACTACCCACATTGTAAAATTTTCTTCTTCACATCTAGTCTAAATCTGATATTCTTTAGTTTAAAACCACCATGCCTAGTCCTATCACTACCAGCCCTACTAAAAAGTCCCTTCCCATATATCTTATAAGCCCTCTTTGAAGTTTTGGAAGGCTGCAATGAGGTCTCCCAGGAGCCTTCTATTCTTCAGGCTGAACAACTCCAACTCCCTCAGCCTGGCCTCCCAGCAGAGGGGTTCCCCCCTCGGGGCATTGCTGGGGCTCCTCTGGCCCCACTCCAGCAGGTCCCTGGCTCTGCTGTGCTGAGGACTCCAGAGCTGCCCCAGCACTGCAGGGGGGTCTCCCCAGAGCCTAGCAGAGAGGCAGAGTCCCCTCCCTGCCCTGCTGCCCAGGCTGCTGGGTGCTGCTGGGCTGCAAGCGCATGTTGCTGGCGCGTGTCCAGCTTTTCATCCACCGGTACCCCCAAATCCTTCTCAGAGCAGGGCTGCTATTAATCCCTTCATCCCCCAATCTGTACTGATACTGGGGATCATAAACTATTATAAATAGCATTAATAATAGCATTATAAGTAGCTATGAAAATGTGCTGGAGATATACTGGCACTGGGCCATTAAGTACAAATTTACACTGACATTGTCAGTAATTAAATTCAGTGTTAATATTCCATTCTAGAGCATCTCTTAAAGGGTTTTGAGAGAACTTCTGACAAAATTTCTACTGTTGCTTTTTAATTCCACAATTTATCTGATTGTAGATAAATACAATCTGATATTTATCCTGTCCCCACATCAGGCTTTGCACAGGAGTGGCCACATCTTTGCTTCTGCTGACTCTGCTACATTAATGGTAGTTTCCACCAGTGGAGATGTATAGCAATGCCGAGTGACATCCCGTAAACCTCTGTATTACAAGAACAGCTATATACAATAGCTCAAGTGGATTTAGAATGGTGGATATCCTTAAACCAAAATATAAGTCCCTGCTTATAATATTTATTCTACTGAAATTACAGGAATAGTTCAGGGAAGCAAGTTATACTATGTACAAATGTAGGAAAAATGAACCAAATGAAAGTAGTTCTGAGAATCAGTTCAGGCTTAGCGTTATCTTGGATCAAGAAGTTCTGTTTGTTATTTAAAATTATGAACTATTAAGTACTTTCAATAACCAAGGATTTTTGTGTGTGCATTTGTCTGTCAGCATTGCTTGAATCTGTTTTAAAGAAAATGTTTTTCAAGCCTTATCAAATTACTGCTTTGGAAATAAGTTACTTTAGTTTATGCAATACCATTCTTTTATTGCATATCTCTGCTGAAACAGCCTGAAGTATTTTCCAAGTTATTAGGGACAGACTCTAAACAAACAGGGAAGTTGAAGTTTAACCACACATACTGTACTATGGCACTGTAATTATTTCCATGGATTGCAACTTTAAACAAATATGAACTACTCAAGGTCAATGGTGTATCCCTAGATAGAAGTAGATTAAATTATAATCCTATGCAGCAAAAATGCAGTATAAGGTTAGCTAGAAAAAAGGGAGTTAAAGAAAAACCTGAATAATTTCTGTTACGTGAAAAGAATATCTGAATTATTCTGATAGACATTTTTTAAACCTTAAAATACTCTGATATACACCACCACAATTTCTCTTATTTCCACATCTCCATGTGGACATAACAGACAAAGAAGGGGTCCTTTGAAGCTACCAGCCTGTTTACACATGCAATTGACCTATGTCATCGAATCATAGAGTCACGGAATGTCTGGACTGAAAGGGACCTCCAAAGGTCATCTA
>NW_008593739.1:0-25777 GCF_000691845.1 Merops nubicus | reverse complement strand
CCCACGGGCCCAGCGCAGGCCGCCTGCGGCCCCCGCTCCATCCCTCTGGGAAACGAGGGGGGTCGGTTCAGAGCGCGCTCTGTGCGCGTTTTCTGCTCAGAGCGACCTGCGCCGAGCTTACTTTTAAGGTTTACAGCCTGCACAGAGTAAAGAAACCCCTTTTTAATGACTGTTTTTCAAAGCTTTGCCTGTAGTAGACCGCACAAACTTCAGAAAATTTAAGAAAAACTAATTAATTCTTTCAAAGTTTTACTCTTTCAAAACTTTATTCTTAGAAAAGTAAATATATTACAGCAACTCTATGCCAAAAAAAAAAAAAAAAGCCCCCCACTATTCACGTTGGTTTATCTCCCTTTTAATGTCCTATTATTTTAGTCTTACTCTGAAAAATGGGACTCTCAAAATTAAGAAATTTTTATAAATTGCCAATTTCTTAACTCTCAAGGGCCTCACAGGATAAATGGTAACTTGGACCAGCAACCTATAGGAAATCCAGATCCAAAAGCAATCTGTTTCTTTAGAATAGGAGATGATGGTTCTGGACTCTGTTCCTGGCTGTCATCACTGACTTGGCTGTGTGATTGTGTGAAAACATGAAATAACACTTTCTCTGTAAAAATATTAATAGAGCTGAATAAGAACATCAGGCATTAATACTTTACAACCGACTTTAAAAGTCTAGTACTAAAAGTAATACACAAAATTAGTGTTAAAATCTTCCTGTATCACCATTCTTTCAGTTCTTCCTCTTCTCCCCCCCACCCCTTCTCCAAAACGGTCCGTGCTTTCAGTTTTGACAAAGTCCTCTGTTTTGCACCGAATATGCTATCAGTTTCAGCTCAATCAGCATAGATATTGACAGTTTCTGTGAGAGGTACATGAAGTCAACAAAAGGGGAATGAGAGCCACATGCTGGAAAGTTTAGATTCTTCAAGAATCTATAAAAAAATGTTATCAAATATTGGATGATGGAGAGAATTAAGTGAGAAAACATGTTTGTTTGATACCAAAATAAACCCCCAGGTTTTGTGACATAGCTGTGCTAGGGAACTGTTTACCCAGCCAGTCTTCACTGCAGCAAAAGAAGACTGTTGAGTGACTTTATGCCTCTTGGCAGCTGGGAGGGGAAATAAGAAAACTTGCTGCTTTTATTTATTTCCATTTTCAGTGGTTTTTTGTTGTTTTGTTTTTTTGTTTTTTTTTACTGAAAAGTTTTCCTCAGGCTAATTGCCTACATCTGCTATGGATCCAGACAAGAACATACTGCTTAAATAGAACGTGTAACTGAAAACAATCCAGGAAGAAAATTTTGGAGAGAGAACAGATTCTTATGGTTTACTGTTTCAAATAGGCATATGAAATACAGATGTGTAAATGTATTCATCAATATGTGCAATAAATGGTACTTTTGTAGGAGGACTATTAAAACCCCACGACAACGTGGTAATAAAGAATTTAAAATAAAAATGAAAATTACATAATAAGCACAAACAAACATACATTCAGGAACGAAGTATTTTTATTTTAAATGTGTTAGGAATGTTGTCCCTTTCTACTTCAGAATTTCTCCAGCTGTTAGGATTTAACATTTATATCATTCCATATCAGCACTGTTCTTGAAGAGATATTCTGCCTATAAATGGAAGAGTTTCAAGTTACACTTATTTTCAAGTCTCCAATTTTAGAAGTTACACAAAATAACAAAGTTATAGTGGATAACATTGCTTTAAACAAAATCACTCAGAAGGTATGAAATGGCTCTAAAATGTCATTTCTGGCAGATCTGTCAGAGGAACCTCTTCTGCTCAAATACCAATCACCTCATTCTCTCTCTTGGTAACAGCCACCCCCTCTGTTGTGGGCAAGAGAAGGAAGTGAGCTATTAAATGACACTATTTTATCACTCCATGGAAAGTCCTAGGGCGTACCACAGGGCCTGATTTCTGGACCCAGAAGAGTAAATAATAAAGATTTTTAAAAGTTATGTGGTTAGTAGGGAAGATCTCGTGCTCCTACAGCTACAAGTAGTTGTTACTCATCAGTAAGCAAAAAGGTTGAACAAATGAAACATTCCTTAGTGCTTAAAGTGGCATGCAACACCGATACTTTCATTTTAAGCTTTTGCTTGGTTAATAATTTTTTTTTTTTTCATTAAAACAGTTATATCTTCTTAATAACTGTCTTCAGATGTGCAGGAAGAACAGCAGTGCAGCAATAACTTTGTAGCATCTGAATCCTTGCACTGCTGACCCTGCTTTCAGTCAGAAGTTCAACCAGATAACTCCTTGAAGTCCTTTGCAACTGGATTAATTCTATTCATGGTTTACAGGATTTACTCATTAATTTAGACGAGTGCTGTGAAGGGAATTACCAAAGAGTTTTCATTCATCATTACAATAACGTGCTCTGTCATGCCTAGAGGGGTGTAAGCAGGATGGAGAGTGATGTCCCTTTTTCTGCAGGCCTCTGCGTCACAGCAGAAGTGGCAGGGTACTTAAGATGAGCAGAGTGTGCACACCAAAGAGAAACAGATTCTGGGAGTGATTTTTGTCCTGTTACTGTTTAGCAAAGCTGCATTATGCCCCCACTTCATGTACGGTATCAACTGATCTCATAAAAGGCAGTTGCTGGGGTTTAAATTTTCACAATAATTACTGCTCACCAGAATGGCAGATACTTACCGTTACTTCATTGTTATCATGACAGTGGGTAAAAAGAATTTAAGTCCTTATGTTAACAGAGATTCTTTGCGTCTGCATGAATATTCTACATTAATATCTTCTCTCAGGGAAGAGAAGACTTAGGGGGAATCTAATTAATGTGTATAAATAGATGAGGGCTGGGTGTCAAGAAGAAAGGGGCAACCTGTTTTCACTTGTACCCTGTGAAAGGACGAGGGGCAATGGTCACAAGCTGGAGCACAGGAAGTTCCACCTCAACATGAGGAAGAACTTCTTTACTGTAAGGGTTCCAGAGCCCTGGAACAGGCTCCCCAGGGAGGTTGTGGAGTCTCCTACCTTGGAAACTTTTAAGACCCATCTGGATGTGTTCCTGTGTGACCTGCCCTGGACTAGATGGTCCTGCTCTGGCAGGGGGGTTAGACTCGATGATCTCTGGAGTTCCCTTCCAACCCCTAACATTCTGTGATTCTGTGATATTCAAACATACTTAAGAAAAAGTAATCACCTTACCAGAAAATCTACTGGATCATCTGGCCTGATCCTACAGCATTCATTTATTCCTTGTATAAGTGTTGGCATGACATTCTTCATTAAATAATTCCGTAGTGGAGCGGACTGGGCCTCCAATAACTCTTGTTCTTGTCTTTTCACTTCCTCCAGATGTTTATTCTACAAATAATGAACAAAATCATAAAGAGTAAAGTTTACAACATGTACCAAATAGCACTTGACTAAATAATAACAGTGGCCTAGAGAAAATTAAAAAAAAAAAAAAAAAAGTGTTATATGCTGTGAACAGAATTTTGAAACTTGCAACTTGGCAGGAAAAAAATATTAATTGCTTATTACATTTAGAGCGCATGGCACACTGAGAACAGGGAATTGAATATGATGAAAACTGAGATAATCTCATTAATAAAACTATTTTATTTTTCTCTCTTTAACACCTAAAAGGACGTTTATTTTGAAGCCTTCCAGTGGTCCCGTTTCCTTAAGGTAATATGGGGCAAAATGGTTGGAATACACTGTCTCACATCAAAAATTAGTACTGTTGCAAATGGGGAGGGTTTCTTGAGTGTTCATTGACTGGAGGGGAAGGGGAATATTTTTACTCAGAAAAGCACCCTGACTCTCTAAAAAACTGTAAATTATGTTGAGTTTGTTTGTTTGCTTTTTGTTTGGCTTCTTTGCTTTGTTTTTCACAGAATCACAGAATGTTAGGGCTTGGAAGGGACCTCCAGAGATTGAGTCCAACCCCCCTGCCAGAGCAGGACCAACTAGTCTAGGGGACTAGATCATTTCTATCCGTTTTTGTGAAGGATAAGAGTTAAGTCAACTAAACCCACATCTGCTTACACCAGCTAAACATTCTTGAATTCAGGTTAACTCAAATACAATGATTATATTCAAAAATTAGGGGGTGGGGGAGGAAATAAAACCTCTGTGACTTTATCTTTCTTCCATTTAAGAGCACTTAATAGCATGGAGATTTGCAGTAATTTCAGCCAGAAGACTACACAAAAACATTTTTATTATTGTCCTCTCTTCTCTCACTGTATTTATCAGTAGCCTGAGTCATATACAGATAGAGCAAACAGATGATACTCTGAAGGCCACTTTTATGTACTCGAGGCATAACACAAAAAAAAAACCCCAAGGTTCAGATAAAACTGATATACCAATATCTGGGAAAGATATTTCTTTATTCACTCAACCCAGGAGTGCTACTGAATAAATCCTGCAAATGGTCCTTGGTCACTACTCAGAGACAGCAGCCTATCTACAGTCTCCAGGGCAAATGAATTGTTGCTTAGATTTCCTGAGCATCTTCCTATTTAAAAGAATAAACTTAAGCACACATTTTACTTAAACACCTACTTTACCTATGAATAATGCAGTTTGCACTCTTGAAAGTTAGATAGCTTTGGATTGAATATACCTAAAAATGTGTCAAGTACCCTTACTAATCTTTTAGACAAGTTTACAGAGAGTACAAAATACTGTTTAATGTTGAATGAAGCTGTAAATAGGCAGAGATAACAAAGAAAACTTAATATAAACCAACAGCACAGCAATGTAAACGCTTCTTTAAAAGTGAGTAATTTCAGGGTATTATTTCCCCACAGATGTGTATGGGCAGTCAAACATAACAAAAGGATTTCTCTGGGGATTGATCAGTTTGTTTTAAACAGCTCTAGAAGACAACAGAAGAGCTGCCTTCTGGTGGAACAATTTGACATTGGGTGTGAAGAATAACATTTATTTTGCACATGCATTTCAGGTTATTTACCTAAAATATCTTAGGTGTGGCCACGTAGATAAGGAAAAAACATCATGTTCAAATCCTGTGAGGTCAGGTAGCCTAGATATTGAGTAGTTATGGAAGTATTAGCAAACAAAGAGCTTCCTTCAGACTCCATCTGATAGTTCTCACTGAACTGAGGACTCAGCTCTCAAAGGCGTTTCTCTTGCAGGCTCAGAAACCTTTCTGTGACGCAGACTAAATATTGATCAGAGTTGAGTTAAAAAATCTTGTTTGAAAGGTATAATAATTAAGATTTGTTCAGCTGCTTAGAAGTGAAGTCAGTGAAATGCAAGTCCTAGAAGACTGGTTAAGGAAAAACACCATTGATTTTAGTAGGTATTTATAAATGGTGAAACAAAAGCACAGTAGCAAGAGGATCATAGAAATTATTTTAAAGCCATACTGATACCAATAAGCAAAAAAAACCCAGTATGTCTAATCAAGAAGAGACAATATTCTTTAGGCTGGGTCTCAAAAGGCACTGTGAAGACAACCTAACCCAGATCTAAAGTACGATAAGAGGAACTATAGTACTTATTCTACACTTTCCAAACATATTTGCATAACAGATTGCCAGAAGCCATCTAAAACACATAATAATGGTTTCCCCAAAATAGCTATTAACGTACCCATTCTTCCCAATCTGCCATTCTTGCAGCCCTTTCCTCAGCTTCTATTCGCTCCTGTTCAGCTTTTTCTTGAGCTTCTTTCGCCAGGCATTCCTCAGCTGCCTTGAGTTCCAGATTCTCTTTTTCTTCATCTGTCAAACCATAATTCCGAGGTTCCCCAATTTCCTTGATGATCTCTTGTAAAATAAATCTGTTCTCAGGATCTTCAAATTTGGCTACATCTTTTAAAAAATACAAGAGATCATTTTTCAAGGCTTTTGTCAATTTGATATAAGGAAATTAACTAAAATAGAAAACTTGTAAAGCTAACCATTTATATGTAAAATAGAAACTAACAATGTATGTAACATAACATAAAGCTAATAAGTTAGTTAAAGAAAAGCAGATGCTTCTTTGATCTGCCATCCAAGACAGCTAACAAACCCTTATCAAAGCTCACAGGCATCCTGCACCTCTCAGCAAAACAGGGAGAAAAGAAGCATAGGGATAGCAGGACCAGATACCTTGAACACATGGAAGGAATTGTTTTCTAATGATAACAAAGCTTATACACACACAATGGAAGAACATTCCAGCTTTATCTGAAGAAAGCAAAGACAGGATGATATCTGTCACAAAGGTATTGACCAGGACTGATCCAAAGCTATAAACTTGCCAAATCATCACATTCCAGACAAGAGGTGAAAAGTACATCGTGAGGAAGACATACGGCCTTCCTCCAAGGGACCACCAACCGCTTTCAAAGACCTCGGCCCACAATTACCAGGAGGAACTGCGCAAGCGTGAAGGCCTGATAAACTAATTAACATGTGAAGCGGGGATAGGCGGGGTTAGATAATTAATATGTATAGGCATCACATGAATATGTATTGTTTCATTGCATAAATGTAGGAGGACTTGCCTCCTCGGGCATGCATGCTTGTGGTGGAGCGATCCCCCGTGAATCTGAAAACATACTTACTTTATAACTTTCAGATTACAGAGTCTATTTCCGTACGTCAAATTATCCGTTGTCATTCCTAAATAACTGCAAGACCCAAAAATACATGGTGTTCATGTTTGAAACTTGAAGTATGAGATGTTGTTTTCAGTTGCTTAAAAATGTCAATCTTTTGCTACACAGAGTGAAGTTTTCTACACAAGATTTTCTTTACTAGTCTTAGCTAAAATAGTCTATTTGAGATGCTGTAAGGTAGAAATGTATTAAAATAACAAGCATCCTGTTTATCAGTTGCAGCTTGCCTAAGTTTTGAAATTTGAAAATGAGGTCATTCACTATTAGAGATGTTCCCATCACCAATCTTATGTCAACTTATGCAGACGCATAAAAACGATGAGGCCAGTAAGTAACCATGGTAACAAATCTTTGCCTGTGGATAGCTAGATTAACAAGGAACATGAAGTTAGTCACATAGTGGGGTTTGTGTAGGGTATAGCAGAATTACATTAAAACTGGCTGTTTTCTGTACTGTGTTGAAATTTGCCCATGTAAGTGTTTTGAGATGTACCCAGCAGTGAAGACAAAGAGGCCCCAGCAGAGATAAGGAAGCAGGATGTTTCAGTTCCAATTCAGATAGGTGATCCAGTTCTTGTGATAATGAACTGCTTATGTAGACATTATGTACTGGGTGGGCGCCGAAAGCTGCCAAGGCCGAAAGCTTATTTGGAGAATAAGTGATGAAGAGGATGATAAGGGACCATCGGATTAAGTAAACGACCACGAGAAGGACCGTGATATCTATAAAACAACAAGAGATGGCAGCAAAGACCATGGAATAATTCTTTCCTGGGCAAGGTGTGTTTATGCTAATGATTTCGGGGAGTGACTACAAATATGTAACACCCTTGTAAATAAAAACCCTTGAAAGAGAGCGGGGCAGGGGAGTGCTTCGGGTAGAGAATTCCCTGTGCCCAGTAAGGAATACTGCTTAATAGTCACTCGGCTGTTGAGTTTCAATTTCTTTGTTTCCAAACCATCAGCTTTTGACCTGGTCTCCCCCACAGGTTACACAATAGGTTGTTAGGATTTGGCAACAAACGCCAAACTTTTCTCTCATACAGATTTACAAATACACAGACCCATTTTACTGTGTTATAACTACACAACAACAACAAAAAAAAAATAAATCAGTAGCTTCGTGTAGCAGCATAGAGACTGATTCAGACCTTCTCTCTTATTTCATTCCTTCTCCCTTTTAATTGCTGGAGGCTGCTTGCATATTAAACTTGCAAATAAAGATGGGGGGAAAACAAACAAACAAACAAAAAACCCAACCCACATAGAAAAATGAGGACGGTCTCCAGGGCTTTCTGGCAAAAAGGATATAGCAGGTAGGCATCTGGCAAAAAGGATATAGCAATGTGCACAGAAAAGAGGAAAACTGGGCATTTCAGATATCCAGAGAATACAGAGATGAAGGGCTTGTTCAGTGCTAAGGGTCTGGAGATGTAAAGGCACAGAAATGGGTAAAGAGAGCAAGCTCAGGAAGGGAAAAAAACCCAGAACTAGAATACAGAATTTAGATGAGAATCCAGTAGTCCCTACTCCACAGTCCTCTGCTTCATGAAGGTATTTTGAAAGCCATTGGCAAAGCATGCTTCCTATTTCTTTCTAATCACTAATTCAGACAGAATATAGCTGTCCCAATACCAACACCATTTTTCTAAGAGTTTAAATGATTGTGATTTGGTCCTGAAGTCTCTGCTAACAAATTGAGGAGAAAACTAACGTAATTCTAGATGAGAAAATTTCTTTTACAATTTCTACTTCCACAAAATCAGAAATCATATTCCTGAAATATTCCATACTAAAAGAATAATACTTTTTCTATGTCAAGCAGTCCATCGTTTCTGCAATTCTAGCTACACCTGGATATGAAAATTACCGTGTGAACCACTATTGTAGTAATTTACAGAATTGCTAAGAACTCGCTCATCATTGCATCTGAGGTCTCAAAGACTGTGGTTTCTTCTTAGATGGCCAAGCAAGATTACAACACAAATACTACAGCAATCACAACTAACTGCATTTATACTCAAAAATAAATAACTTTTAAATAAAAAGTGAGATTAGCACTGGCACCAATGAAGAGGAAAGTTCACCAGAAAAGGAGTTAATAAATTAAGATCTTCAAAGGAAATTGCTGTTAAAATTTTAAGATTATTTTTGTAGATGATGTAATATGCCTCTATCACCATCCCCAATCTGCAGATGAGAAAAACAAGACTGAAGATAACTGACATGCAGACTTCGTGGAGTGAGTCACTCTAGCAGAGTTTCCAGAATCTTGAAGCCCTCTCCTTTGTTCTAATCCTATTTCAGATTCAGAAAAAATCATAAAAGTAATTCATAAAGCTATATATTATTTTCTAAAATTAAGGTGGAAGAAAGATTTTATTAATTTGAGTCAATATTTAACATAAACATTAACATTTGAGTCAATATTAAGCATAATTTTTTAACCATTCCCTACTAAATGTCTTCAGAATATGACCAAAAAAAGCAGGTGGATCTCTGCTTACATTTGATGCTACTTAATTCTATGGATCTGATAAACTAACTAGAACATCAGCTAGAATGGAGGGCTACTTACAGAGATGGAGGTTCCTCACTGCAGTTATCTTTGTAAATCTGTCCTCAGCATTTTAGAACAGAAAGCTATATGCTTGCACACATCGGTGGGTAACAATCAGTGATGTGAATATAGGTAAAGAGGCAGTTTCTGAGGTAAACAGGACCTAAAGCTAATGCTCATTTGAAGATGAGAATCAAGACTATAAACTGAATGTGAAAATCATCTGGAAGTCACTAACTGTCACAGCTGTGAAACCTCAAAAGTTAAAATTCATAAGCCAGTATGTTTCCTTATTGGGAATGGACTAGAGTTTAAGAGTAATCTTTGGGCATCATTCTTGGCAAAAACCACTGCAATATTCTGTTGTGGATTATACACTTTATAGTCCCCACCAAAATAAGGTGGTCTTGGACAGTGAATAGTTGGATACTTGCATATCCAGAAGTGTAAAAGATAAGAATGTGACCAATTGATGGCAGCAGACCTTAATATTTACCATTTCTTACATTTACTTTCTGTAGCAGAATTACCTCAATCTTAAATTTATTATAGTAGCAGACTATTTTTTGCCACTGCTGTACTTCCTAACACCACATGTATGGTATTATTCTCAAAATTATCTCCATGACTGACATGAAATTTAAAAAAAAAACTTAGGGCATTAATTATAACTGAGGCTGTTCAACAACTACCTTCTCGTAACTCATCTCAGAGGGACATTCCACATATAAGCAGTTCATTACTAGTTGCAGGATTTTCCTGTTGTTCTTTCTTCCACCGTGCCCGTCCCAATAAAACACCATTTTTCTTAAGAATGTTGTTTTTGAATAATCAGATGATATTAATCTTCTCGAGACTTCTCAGTGAGCACAATTTTCTATGTTTTGTGGAGGGAAGACAAATTTTCTCATGTACAGGTATATTGCAATGCAGATCAGTCCTATCCTTCCACCTTTAATTTATAATAATTTTCTTTCATGCTTCAGCATTTACAGATTACCCATATATTGTCATAGCATCTGAGGGTAAGTCTAAAGAATAATTACAAACAACTGTAATATTGAAAGTCTGTGAAAATATACTGTAACACCAATCTGGAAGGATGCCAGTGTAAAAGGTCTATAACCTAAGTCACAAATTTAGTTTGATCATTTAGCCTACAAAAATGAACAATTAAGCCCCCTATTTTTTTTTAAACAGGTAACTGTATGAGAACAATTCAGAATCCTAGTGAGTATACAGATATTTTTGCTGGTATATATATAATAAAACGCTTGTTGTACCTGTATTCTGAATGTTAATTAAGATATTATTTTTATATGTACACTTACTACATGGTCTTTGCAAATGTTTAATTTGTAATGATATAACTGTTTTATTCTTATTTTATCTACTAATTGTATTATTTCATACCAATAAACTGCGGAAGTATGTCGAGTTCATCAAAATAGTTGAGAACAGTCGCATCCTCTGTGTTGAACTCTCTGAAGAGATTCAGAGACCGCAAGAAGTGGTCCTGGGCATAAGGAGTTCCAGCAACAACGCTCTCTGGCAGACTTATTATTCTGTTTATAAGGAATTCATCAGATGCAGTCAAAGAAATAACAAATTCTGCGAAGAAGAACATATTATCAGTGCCCATATATTATTGGTTTTCCTCTTTCTTACCTCATCACCTTGTATTGCAATTTTTAATTTCACAAATAAAGGTGTATCTGCTGAAGGTAAGTAAACTTAAAAAAAAAAATATCAAATAGCATGTTAAAGATACTATGCTACCACATACCATCAAATTTAGTCAGTGTTACTTTAGTACTGCTGGTAGACAAAACACCAGAAATCTTTCAAGGATCCATAAAAAAAACAAACCAAAACAAAACCCAAAACCAAACCTGTTTCCTCTCTTCCAGAAGTCTCATACTTGTATTTTCATTAGGTTGAATCTTGCAGTATTTTATTAACTCAACAATCAATTTGTATTTATTAACTATGACTTCATATAATTTATCACAATATGCTCTGATATTTCTATTAATAACATCACTCAATACTACTGAAACCTATTAAATTAACAAAGACAGGAAGTAATTTTTCTGACATCAAAGGGAAATTTGCAGAATGAAGTAGAGACTCAACCCCCTAAAGGCTCCCCTCCACCAGAAAAAAAAAAAAAAAAAAAAAAAAATCAAAACTAAATCCAAAGGGAAAAAAAAAAAAACCAAACACCAAAACAAACCCAACAAAAGCTCCTCAAACTAACGAAAGTCCTTTCTGAATCATTTTGTTTTCTAAAACAGATTTTCTCCAAGGTTGAGAACATATCTTCTTAAAACAGATCCCATGCTTGGAGTCCTTGTTATGGGAGAGAAAGTGATACTTCTCCAGCCTGTAATAATCATTAATTCACATTTCCTCTTTTGAAATGAGTGCTGAAAGTGGTTTTGTTTACCAATAACAGAAATTTACTTCAGAAATCAGCAATTCAGAAGTGGTTGTAACCCTTCTAAAAGTCTGCTTTTTAAATCAAACCTTTGTCCCCTTCACATAAGCGCAAGCCCTAAAGAATTTTTCAGAACATTCTGAATTTTCTTCAGTTCTACTGAAGTCAATACACCATCATTTACTGAAAAATGAAGCATTTGAGATATTCAACTGTTATACTATCTAACTGGACACAACTTGCAATGCAAGATATGCCAAATGTATTATTTGAATGTAATCAAAACTTCCAGAGAAATCAAGAATAGCGAAAATACCAGGATGAAGCCATTTCTGCATAGATTAAAACCCACTCTTTTAAATCCCAACTTAACTGATGCATTAAAATTTATTTGGTAACATCTTTCATGATATCACACTGCAGATAAACATGGGGTTTCAATAGGACAAGTTTAGGAGCTCATGTTTATTCCATTAGTCACTGCTGTAATCACATCAATGGCAGCCACTGCTGTTGTTATCAGTCAACAGTTGATGGCATTTTCACAAAAAGAAAAAAAAAATAAAACACCCACAAACTGAACAAAAACCTTCCTTTTGATTACCTGTTCACTTTCAAATAAGAGGGTAGCAGCATTACACAAAATTATGTATTTATTTTTTCTGTTAAATTAAGTATGAAGAGATGGAGTGATATTTTAGACTTCTCGTTGGTGGCAGCAGTACTTGAAAACTCCTCTGTTTTTATATAAAGAAATCTACCAGACTTACCAGGTGTGATTATTTTATCATATTCAGGTATTTTGCCTTTAATTTCTTCTTCATTTTCCACTACAAGAAAATGTAAGAAATTGACATCTTCATTTGAAACAACAATATTATTATATTTGCTAAAAATATGTACAAAGACAGGTTTGTTTATATTTGAATATAAGAATACAAGAATTGTTGGAAATTAATCTAAACTGGACACCAGTTTAGAGAATTCAGTAATTCACTCTGCCAGCCACCACAGACTTCTACCCTGGGACTCTAATAGTTCTTTGCCTATACAGAGGAAGTATGCACATGCAAACACAATTTTAACATGTGTCCCTATTGCTGTCCTCACCCTGGCCTCTCCTCCTGCCAAGTACATTACTCTGCCAGAAAAAGAGACAGGACTCAGAACAGTGAGCATAAAAGTTTTACAGTAGTATGGTTAAAATGGTTTTTGGCCATTAAATATCTGCTCTTCTAAATAGTCAGTAAAACTGTCTGAAGAGCATCAGTTGAGTATGATAATTAACAGCCCAACATATTAAGCTGAACAGGACTCTTTTGCTGTCCTCCACATCTCAGGATGTAATTTACATATGGAGACGATTCCTCATCTTCATGTGTGGACAGTGCTTGCTCACAATTTGAAATATATGTCACAGGGCTCCTCTGAACTCATCATATCTACTGCAGCTGATCTAATGTAGTCACTCTAATCTGGCTCACAAAACATTGGTATTGGTGCACTGGCTGGATCCCCTCATCAAGCAGCCACTAAATATGATGAAATTCTGCCCTAGATCTTGCTTGAGTGGAGTAGATGAACACAGAACAAGAAAGTATCCTCCGTATTTGTGCATTTACTTAGTACTTTATCAGCAAAGATAGTCTGAAAACTAAATAAATTGAATAACTTGCATAAATTTAACAGAGTGCTTTAGAATCTTTCTTACATTTTAAGCATGCTGTGAAAACAACTTTTTTTTGTGTCTTGTACTGCAGTCATTACAGTGCTGATGCCCTTCAACTACTATGGCACTTAGAACAATGATAATGAAAATATTAGCAGCAATAAAAACAAAAGCAGCACTACTTACAATTAAAAAGATCTTTTGCCTGGTTATAGGTCTCTGGGAATCCATCTAAAACATATCCCTGATTCCTACAAGGCATAGAATTGAGCTTGTCCTTTAGGAATTTAACAACATACTGATCATCTAGATGACCTGACACAAAAAAGGTTAATAGGTACCTAGATTATGAAAGAGATATCTGAAATTATTTTACTAATATTTTAATTCATTTACCAGAGAAGCTTCTATAGTGACCCCAAAAAATTATGTATTTGAGTTACTATTTGTGTATTACATGTTGTCAGTGATCTCTGGAATACAAAAGTGTAGCTATAAAATAAAATTACATTTGTGTTTATAAGGATATAAATAGTAGAACTTTACAGATACTTACCATTATTTTTTTTTTGATAATGCAATCAAATTTTAATAGAAGCAGCAAAGAAATATTTATAGAAAACATGACAAAACAAAAATTTTCTATTTGCAATTTACTCTAAGACTTAAAGATAGTCTTGCAAAATAAATGTGAGAGAGGTCTTAAAAGTTTAATTTTCGGATTAATAGATTGGGATATGAAATCATTTATTAACTTGACCTATGTTGTTGAGCAAATATGTGGGAGTAAAAAGTTTGTTTTGACCTCATTTTTTTGTCCTTTTGCAACCATTAACTCTAACTTCCTACTTTATTTTGCTTCGGTTTTTAAGTCTTAAATATGTATAAGCCATTGTAATCATAAAAGTACGTTACTATTTTAAAAAGCATTATTATTTTAAAGCTCAAAGCAAGGCATGCAGAAGAGATGGTGCCGAAGGTCTCAGTACTGAAGCTTTTGGGTATGTTACAAGTTCATTCCATCGCAGATACACAAGATCCAAACTAGGTAAGTCTTCAGAGGCAGAAAGCATCTTCCAGGTGGATCACTTTGTAATGCACAGAAAATGTTAAGCCCTAAATCAAAAACTACATGTCTTTATTCATATATAATTAGTATTTTTCAGTAATAGCAATTTTTATGGACCTTCCTTTTTCCATCTGCAGACTTCAAAATTCTTAACAGGCTTCAGTAAATACTCTTTACTTTTCAGAAATAAAGCATAAGGTATTTTTAAAAATCCACAGTCTCACATGACAATGCACTAATTTGTGTTCTTACTAGAATAATTTTCTTCTTTAAAACTTTGATAAATATACGCTTCACTAACTTTTTATTTTATATTATATAAATGATGCTCCCTGTTCTGAGAAAACATGAAGTTTTAAAAAAAATCTGCACAAGAATCTAATGCTTCCGACTATACATTTGTTACTTATTTACATTGAAAAAAGAAACATAGAAAATGTATAAAGATGGAACGCCTACTGTTAAAAAAGGAACACAAGATTCTAAGAAGATATCACTTTTGATATAGAAGTTATATAGTGTACAATGTAAAATGTTGCATTTTATTTTTAAATCATGTACATACAAAATGACAGGGCATGATTCTTGCTTTTAATAGGATGTAGAAATTATAAAGCACCAGCTTATTTCCTGATTGCCCATTTGCATAGTGTTGCACTAGTTACCTAAATCTCATCGTAGTACTTTGTATTTCCTACCTGCATTCTGCTCCATGCTTTCTTTTACTCTAGCTAATAATCCATGTGCTTCTTCTGCATTTTCACCCTCTTCTTCATCATCTTCTCCCTCTTCTCCTACACTGTCAGTGTCCAGTTCTTTAGGAGCCACAATTTTCTCCTGAAGATAAGATCAGAAATATGAATAGATTCAGAAGATCCGTAGTCAAATTTCTTCTATACACAGATGTAATAAAAGGAAAAAAAAAAAAAAAATTAATTTCATGTATGCTTCTGGACAGCGAGATTCTGAGCAACTTTCAGAGTTCAGTGCAGCCCCTAGAGGTGATCAGGATGTCAAAAGAGGTTTGTGCTCTAAAATAATGGAATTATAACTATTTTTTATATGATGCCAACGTAATGGTTTGAAAAGCAAATCAGTGAGAGACTCCCAAGTCAGAAATACAATTTAATAGGAAAAAATAAAATAAATGGAAAAGTACAAAGAAAAACCACAGAGTCAGAATACACCCTGACCCTGTTGGTTAGGATGGCGGTAGCACACCAGATTAAGCAGTGATCTCATAGAAAAAGATCTGGTAGCTCTTACCCACTGGATTTCCAGAGGACAAGGGCCTCCTCTGCTGTCCTGAACCCTAGATTATATCCAGGTGGGAGCACTTGGCTCCTCCCCGTGGGCAGAGTATCACACAATGGGTTGATGTCACTCTATGAGTCATGCAGTGGGTCCTTGGTTGCCCATTAAATAGAAATAACTCCTGGGGGGAGTTCTGTATGAGTCATGTGTCAAGGCATGGATGGGCCCATTAACAGGGAGGACTCCTCCTGCTGGGTGGGAAGGTGTTAACATCTCCCCGACCTCTTTCCTTATCTGATGTAGCCTGGGGTGTGAGGTCTGTCCTGGGCAGCTGCTACCCATGATTTTGTTAACAGCCCATAAGCAATGACATAGAGGGTATGGAATACATAGATTTTGGTTATACCCACATAATGATAAACTGCTCCCAGCCCCTGTAACCATGACAGCCAAACATTTTAAAATCACATATATTAAAATAATAGCAGTATTAGAAAACAGCAACATACCAGATTTACTATTTTTTCAGAAATCATATCATTTATCTTAATGTGATGTAGCTTGTAGTGTTTGCAGAGCTCTTCAGCAATGGTGGACTTGCCAACCCCAGGAGGACCATGAATGTAAACTTTGAGAGGCTAGGAAAAAAAAAAAGAAATAACATCATTCAAATAATATGAATGCTCTTATGTAAAAGGAACAATCTTTATAGCTAATAGGAAATAATTATTATAATTAAGCCAGAAAAAAAAATTGTATATTTTAATATTAATTTATTTCTCACTGAATATCTCCTGCATCACAGGCTAAGAGTAATAGTTAATTTCAATGCACTTCACTATTGCAGAAAAAGTACTCACAGACCAACTTACAGTGTCACTATTACTATTTGAATGATCAAAAGAGACAAAACACAACCCCATCAGTACAATGTAGTGAATTTTGGAATGAGGTGACAGATATGCAACAGCTCTGTTTCCCAACTGAGGCAGAGTTGCTGTCATCACAATAGTTATTTTTACCTCAAAAATTTTATATCCTTCACAACCTTAAGATATTATCGATTTCTTATATTACCCACCTAGCCTGTGGATGAGTAAGTGTAAATATGATTCCAGCATATACTTACTAAAGATATTATGCAACAAACTCAAAATCATGCAGATTAACTGCCTATCCTAATTCAATAAACCTGTCAGTGGAAACTCAGCAAATTTAATAGGGCAGTGACAGGGACAGAGATGTAGGTAGCCCTCCTTCTCCTTGCCACTTGGTTATGTCTGTATTTGGTACTGAATTTTTTGAATGACATGCATACATACTCAGATGCAGCAGTTTAACCCAAACACAGACCTGACAATGCTTTCAGAGGTACACATGGACTTTTAACAAACCACCTTGAACAACAGTAGCTGTATTTTGTTTTACAGCTCCTGAACCATGTTCAAAGTTTGAAGTTTTAGGCATGCTAAATCAATACTTGAATGCAAGCATTTTTCTGCATCTTTCAATAACCTTCCCTATACATTTGAATGCAGAAGTTCTAAATGTTAAGCTAACACAGGCAACAGCAAAATTGCTCAGTACTTTACACAACAGAGCTGGGTAAATGTAGATACATTGCAGTTAAATAACCTGGCTCACTACATATAACAAAGGATACAAATTACTCATCTAACTACTGAATATTACAAAAAAAACTTAAATAAAAGATACACTTATTGTGTTCTTGAAGTAAAATATACCGGGAATGCCATATATTTAATACAGAAACTTGTCTCAGAACAGCAGCTTCTGCATCATAAAAGACATAAAAGAGAAAACCCCTTAATGGTTACCGTTTTAATTAATATTCTTGCTTTTTTAACTTTTTCAATTTAATTTTTAGGCTCTACGTTCACTTATTTTCCATCTGTATCAGTCTTCCATGTATTTTTTTATGTAAAGAAATGAAACCTTATGTTTATATAACCATTTCCATTGGGGGAAAAAAGAAAGGTACACTATAAAATAGTGTACACCAGACCATTACCTGTAATCCTCGACTTTGCTTGTATTCCTTGACGATTTTTTCAATGTTTGCCACCAGTCCTGCCTCAGCAGCCCACTTAATGTTGAAAGTGTCTTTCAGAAACATGGATTCCATTCGCAGGTTCACAAGCAACATGTCCAAATGCATTTGCTGAGGGAACAAAGCTACATTTATTTACAGCCTTAAGCCATGCATGTTAAAAGAATATTGTTAGCTTAAACCAGAGACAAGAATAGAGGGTTGAGAATGAAAAGAATTTAAAGCACAGGGAAAGAAGGTTTGTACACAATGCAAAACAAAATTTTTAAGCTTTTTAAAAATATAAACATTTTCAATATGTATTTGTATTTGAGTATTCTCCTGAACTATTAGAACATGAAACATAAAATAATTATTCTGTACAACACAAAGGTTTCATATAATTGCAGGGACCTCTTTCATAAATTTATCAAGTACCATCTTAAAACTACCAGTGTTGTAATTTGTTTATTCCTCCTATGAACAGTTTATTCCAAATAAATAGATAAATATAACATAATTTATGTATTCTGTGTTCATCAGTCTTAGTAGCCTATCATTATTTTTTTTTTCTTTTTATCATTTTGTGTAGGTTTTTTTAGAGTGCTCCAGTATGTCAGTGCAGCAGTGACATCAGTGCTCTATTGCTTTTCTAAATCAGGCTGTAACTTGTCAAAATAGTTTGTTCTGTGATGATCAAAAATTAGTTTGTTTGTTTTCTAAATTTAAACCCACTGTATATATTTGAGGCATGGTTGTGGGTTACATTTTTCTCGTTAAATAAAAAAAAAGTCACAATTTCATATGGATTTTATATATATATAAAATACTTTTAAGTTTACATCCTTTCCTTAAGTAATAAAGGGGAAAAAAGGTACTGACTGTTAACTCTTTGCTCAGGAATGCATTTTCTTTTGGAATCTTCTCAATTTTTCCTGGTCCAACATTTTTACTGATACACTATCAAAAAAAACCAAAACAAACACTTGTCAAATCAGATTCTTAGCAAAAAAACTATACAGGATTTTTGTGGATAAATTATGTGCTTTAAATTTTATGCTACACTATACCTGAAAAATTACTATACTGATTTGAAGTAGACAGTTCAAAGAACAGTATACTAACTTTAATGTTAGTATTAAACACCTTTGTTTTTTCTCTTCCTCTGTAGTATTTGCAATAAGAAAAAAACAAAGACAAAAAACAAAACAAAACAAAACAAAACAAAAAAAACAAAAAAAAAAACCAAAACAAAAAAAAAACCAAAAAACAAACAAACAAAAACAAACAAACAAACAAAACAAAACAAACAAAAAAAACCAAAAAAAAACCAAAACCAGTGACAGGTGTTTCAAAGCTCCTAAGTCTATATACAACTCCCTACTGCTTAAAAACTATTGGGAATTCTATTTCTCAGCACTTCCACTTCAGTTTTTTGAGGTATTTAATTCTGTTAACAGTCAAGAGGGTTTTCAGATCAATCCCACCAATAACATTACATATTACCATTTTCATTTCATCATTAGACAGAAGTTGTTAGTTACTCCTACAGACTTAAAATAGATTTAAAACTCCACTAGATTCCATCAAATCATACAAATTGATACTGTCAGATCCAATCCACATATATCCCAGCATTCTGTTGCAAATAATGTCAGTCAGTGGAAACCTTAATGAAAGTAAGAATGGAAAAAGCATATATGATACTCCTTACTTGTATCATCTTCAGCTATTTTCAGCTCAGAGACTCCCTAAACTAGAAACAGCTACTCTATATTTAAGTAGCTCTCAAGGTATTTCTCTCCCATGTACCTTTTTAGTGTTCCCCTGGGCTGGTGGAGCTCCCTACCAAGACAGGTCTCCACAGCATGACCTGCAACTCTCTCTCCACCAGCACACTTCTCTCTACTGTCCGCTTAGTCCTGTTCTCTGTTTCCTATTTCTAAAGAATGACATATCCATTAAAGGACCCAACCACTTCTCTTAAGGTGCTGAGATGCTTCTCAACAGCTTTTGGTGAAGTACTTCTTTGAAAGCCTCTGGGAAATTCAAGCAAGTTTGTTCATCCTTACCCACGTTTACTGGTCACATTAAACAATATCAGGAGGTTTCCAAAGTATTTGAAAGTATGTTTTTTTGGAAAGTGTTTCTTGGGAAAGGATTTTACAAAAGCCACATTGACTCTCCCAAAATAGATCATATGTATTCTGGGCGTCCTTTAACCCATTTAATTTATTATCATGTCTAATAATGGTTATTAAGCCTGGTTATTAGCCAACAGTATTACGCATATTGGCATGTAATTCCCAAAACATTGCAGGAAACCTCTCTTTTCACATCCACATCACATTTATTATCCTCCAGCCTTCAGGACTGTGCTAAACAGCAGATTGTACACACAAATTTACAATGTAGAGTTATTTTATCCTTGACCTAGTTCAGACCTCTTTCAGGCCTCAGAACAATCATAAGAGTCTGGAAGTTTCTTGCTGTTCATTTTGTCAGTTCATTCTATCATATTTTCTACAGTTACTTTAGTTTTATACAGATATTTTAACAACTTTTCTACAAATTGATCCTGAAGCATTAAGATGCTTCCAAATTCTTACCCAAGCTGACTAAGGCAAAGCATTTCTGCTGTGGTCTTGGCTTCTCTAAGCTCTCCTTTTATACCACAATCACCAATTTCCCTTACAGATTTTCTGGCAGGCTTTTTGTTCTTTAAGTGTTTGAAAAGAAGGGTATTTATTTTTAAGTCTTTTATGGTAGTTGATCTACAAGTGTTTTTTTCACTTATGCCAGATTTCATGATGTTTTCCTCATCTGGACACAACCATAAGTTTTTGAAGTTTGACATCTTGTTTTCTTCAACCTAGAGTTTAACCATGCTAATTTTAATTTTCTCTTTCCCAAACCATTCTTAATAAGTAGCACACAATGACCTAATATGGCTGATAATGTAAATTCCAATAGCCTCTACTCTCCTGCTCTAAGATGTTCATATATTTAATGTCTTTTGTGTTCATTTATATGTAATACTCTTTCCTATGGTTAACCATAGCTGCAAAAGTTATGTTTGCCCTTGCTTCTTCCATAGGAAAGGTGACTAATTGCCTCATGGTCACCTGCACAGAATGGCTCTTCAACTATGAACTTTTCAGTGAGACTCTGTGTATTTTACCTGAACCAAATCAAAGGCTGCATCTTCTTGTGAGCTCTCTAACATATTGTTCCATGAAACACTGTTTGACACAACCAAAAATACTGGGCTGTTATGTATGGTCCTTACATAACGTTTGCTCAATCCACACGAGCAAGTCTCCTACTACATTGTATTAGTTGACTCTCACTATCAGTGCATAGTTCAACAGTGTCATCAAGACTATATCTAGACTAAATTTCAAAAGCCTTGTAAAACCAAATTCTCCTACAACAAAATGAAGCTAAAACCATCCTGAAGACTGTGTGTCTAACTACAGTACCGTGAATCTCATCGTAATTCACAAGAACTTTCTCACATAAAATTTCTACTTACATTAACAAACGATAGTACTGCAAAATCAGGTTCAAGTATATTATTTTGTCCAAAGGACAGAAGTCTTGGAACATCTCCAAATAATTTTCTGCCATTTGCTACATAAGATAATTCAGAAAGACCTAGGAACAAGAATCCAATGTCATACCTTTATTAATTCTTGAAGAGTGTGCATAGATGCATCTACTGCAAGTATATAGTAGGACTTTGGCCTATGGTCTGCTATATTTTGTAACACTCTGAAACATAGCAAGCACAGTCAGGTAGTTAGAGAAGCATTCTGGGCTTTCATTGTTAAATGTATTTCAGAAACAGCACAAAGAGTTTGTAAACCTTGCAGAACTCAGATCATGACATTTTCCTATATATTTTCCTTATCAAAGAAGCACAGCTAGACATTTGATTTGCAAAGAAGTTCAATGGATAAAAAGCAACATCCATAGAAGTTATTAACTTAGCCTGCTGTAAAGTCCACAACCCATTTCCAGTTCTGTGTCAGTTAACTGGTATCACACTCTAAATCAAGCACTGTTGGTCATCTCTTAAACGTATAGCACCAGTGCATCAACCAGGTAAGGTTTTCAGAATGCAAATCTAAAGACTAAAGAGATGGAAGTCTATGTCTGACTCAAGAAGGGCCAAAGAGTGTTCTTAAGCCCACTTTCCTCAGTTTTAAAGCCTCAGTAGTCTCTAGTATATTTGGATTTCTTACCTAGCTAGGTATCAGGTTTTTCCCAGGGGAAATTTTTATTACTTACGCTGCTAAGTCAAGAACGTGAATGGTTGGAATAAAATTGTTTCCATCTCCAAAAACAGGTATTGCAGGAGCCTCACTAAGCCAACCTATCTGAAAATACAAAGGGAGAATAAAGCGATGAGAAAAATGTTACTTTTAACTACAGCTAAAAAAGGAGCATATGTTTACTAGGCAAATCTACATATTCAGAATCTTAAATTAATTTTCTTGAATGATTAATGGAACTGCAGTGAAGAAAATGGTTCTCAAGAAACACTTCCTGGCAGCCTGCAAAAACAAGAACTTTTTTTTTTTTAAAAGAATATACTTTGATCTTGACATGTTATTTGGTATCCCCAATAAAAGAAATGCTTGGACAAAAGAAGACAAACATATTTCCTGATTTCACTGATATAAGATACTGTTAAAAAACTAAAAAATGCATAGATCCAAAAAAAAAAAAAAGGTAAAAAAACCTTCCATTGTAGCTAAAACATTTCAAAGGGAAAAAATAATATGTTTTGGTTAGAAAAGCATTAAGCTTATGATAACAAAGCTAATAAAAATGCATTCACTGTGGTTCAGCCCCTAGAAATTAACTGAACTTTCAAAAATAGTTGGATGTCTACCTTAAAAAAGTAGTGCAAGATGCCTTCTCCAGCTCCATATTGATGTCCTGAGGCAACAATGTAAGTTGAAAATTTACGTTTATTCTGTGAAGTGAAATCAACAAGAATGTTTTTATAAAAATATGGTACTGCCAATGTGTAGCTAGATCAATTGTTGCATCCTGTAGTTTTCTATATCATATTGCTAATATTTCCTTAAAAAAAAAGCATTGCTCAGTCCGAATTTACCTGTCGACATTTAAACTGTAATTCTACAAAAATTAAGAGTTAAAAAAATTTACAGTTATATAAATCAATGAAGTGAATGGGATCACTCATGTTTCTACTTTCTATTTCCAAGAAAAGTAACTATGAAATTCATTGAAGTTGTCTGTGTTTTTTTTTTAATTGCATTATGTTTGAGTTTGACTGCCTAAGGAAGTAGGACATGCTGGATTAATGATTTTATAATTGTTGACTTTCATTATACAATCAAAAAAAAACTTTTGTGAACTGTCTTCCTAATCATACACTATGATCATCTCACATATTTTTTGCTGACCATTATTGCATAACATCATAAATTTGCCCGTCCTGGATGCCTTTTTATGTGTAATATTACTTCTTGGATCAGTGTTGAGGATAGTTATAGAGATGAAAAAGATTTTTAAAACATCTGACTGAGAAAGATTTCCAAGAAAATCTTTTAAGTTAGCACCAGTCACTTTGAAACTTTTAGGGTGAAATAAAATTATCAAATAATTCTTATGGTGTAAAGATCCTAGACATTATATCTCTATGTAACACTATGTAAAAGAAGCAACATTTACGAACAGAAGAAATAGATGTCCAGATTATTGATCTACTTTGTTTTTTGTGAATAAATGCATCTTTTGCTGTCATATTTATAGTACTTCACAAACATAAAAGAAAGAACAGGTAGCCAACATGTGACTGTACAAGCAAAGCATCATATAAAGGGATGAAAAGTTATATCATCAGTGTGTTGTACCTGTGTATGTGCTTTTATTTTTCTACCTACAAAATAAAACTTTGTAATAAAAACTATCTCAACTTAGTTGAAAGCAACAGCTTGTAAGTAATCATGAGCACATTCAAACTAGAAGACATTACAGAGAGCACAAAAACTCCCACACTTGATTTGCTTGTTTAGTATCATGATAGAAACTGTACCCTAAGAGCAGCAGCTCCCAGGATTGCTCTGGACAGTCTGCAGACATGCCCCAGGAGAAGGCATGCTGTAATTTCCGTCTCCCAGCAGGAAAAACCTGCCTCTTGTGAAAACACAGGAGGTGCTATTTCTCATCTCCCTTAAGAAGAATGTGACACACAAGATTTTCTTCCACTGACCTTGCAGTAGCTTCTGCAGTAGCCACTTGTGGAGACAAACCATAGTTTGACACTGAGTGCTATACTTCACTGAAATACAAACCTCTGAAACAAGTTCAAGTCCTATAGAAATATCTATTCAGTGTCACAAGTCACACATATGAGAAGGTACTAGCTGAGATGAGTTGGATATACTCAATTTAAAAAATAAGATAATTATTAGGCAAGCTCCAGTTACACACAGCACGTTTAGTCACGGGAGAGAACCTTAAAGTTCCCATGTAATATTCACGAAAGCCACTAGATGTCAGATTCTAGCTAGCATAATCAGCTCTAGGTTTTGCGTGCTTTATGTTTTCGTGTTTGTTTTTTTCTAAGAAAATGCTTAAAGAGGGAAACGGGTCTAAATCAATGGATTCAAGACTGTAATGCCACCGAGAACAGAGCTGGCAGATGAAGAACTCCTCTGTCTCTGGTAGGCAGATGTTTCTCCAAGGACTCTGAATTTGGTAGGACCCCAGAGCCCCTGACTTCTCTCTGAGGAGAGCTACACAGCCCAAATGCCCTGCCACAAAACTAAAGGTAAAAGTTGCTAGTGGTAAAAAGCAAAGGCTTCCAGCTCACTACTCTTGCTGAATTTTAAGCAAAATATATAGTGTGAGATATAATAATTCAGAGGGATGAAATCTTCCTTTAAGCTACAAGAGCCATTAAATTGCCCTCTGAACAGCTATGAGGGATAAGAAACCCTTCTATTCTTAGGTGCAAGATCTTCTCTACGTCTGACACGGCTGCTGAATCCTAGTATCTCCTGATGAGCTCTTTGCAGGCGAGAGGTTACAGTGTCATTTCTTTCCCAGGTGGCACATTCCTCAGATGCCACTGAATCTAGAAATGAGTAAGAACTGTAATCCAGAAGTCTCCAGGCATCACAGGAAGCTGATGTTGACCTACTGGGAAAAAGAAATGCTTTGGAGCCTTCCTGTTCTGAAGTGCTGACAGAAACTAAAAGAGAGGCAATGACACCCATTGAAGCTTTCCCTGGAGTTATGGAGGAAAAAAAAAAAAGCCTACTAGGCATATGTATTGAAAATATTCAAGTTACTTTATTGTGTACTGCTGCAAATTGTTCCAGTGTCTTCTCAACAGACATTCAGTCTGGCAAACATTTAGAAGCTAATTATTTTAGTACCTTTGTTATATAGTGACTCAGTGCTTTGGAATAGTCAGAAAAATTGAGTCAGTAGTTCATCCCGGTGTTACTAGTGGCAGAAGATACTGCGAAGTTTGGTGGACACTGTTCACGATCTTCATGTTTCTAACATCACAAGTATTAAAGTTATTCCACAGTTTTATAAATCCATATTAGCAGAGTAGAAGAAAGAACAATATTGATCTTTCAAGCAGGAAAACAAATTTTCCTGGCTTTCTGCACTATTAAACCCATGTTAGAATAGAACAGGATATAATGCGTAGCACTATTTTCTCAGCAGAACATAAGATGACAAGTGTATAATCAAATCAGGGTAAAGTTTTGCCCCTCTATAATTAGTCTGACAAATTTCTGCAATGGACAATAAATTACATTTCTTACAGGAGACTGCTAATGCACAAAGAGGACGATCAAATGACACCTTCATCATACACTGCATTTCATAGCCATCACAGTCTTTCCCAGTTCTTTTTCCTAATCGCCACAATACTCCATCGCTAATGACAACAGGGTCATTTTTTCAGAGCTGCGAAGCACGTGAGTCACTGCTGATAGTTAATAACAGCTCTTAAACAGAAAGAGAGGCATGCTCTGTTCTCTAGTAAGAATGTGGTTGGTGTATACTACAGATATACTGCAAATCTTTAAGGATACTTATCACAG
>NW_008593738.1:0-1313 GCF_000691845.1 Merops nubicus | reverse complement strand
AAAAATATATACATTAAATTATATATTTTTGCATAATATGTAGTATACAAAATTTATGTGCTATACATTGATAAAATTTTGACATTTATATATACACACATATTTGTGTAAAGACACAGCACATATACACACAAATATACTGTTTACATCTGCTATATATGAAAATGAATTGAGTGTCTGGGTGGTTAAGTAGGGTGAGAGAAACAGGTATATTTTATATATATGTGACTCTAGCATTAGTAAAGTAGAAAATCTTAGAATTTATCATGTTATTTTAAAACTATTAATTATTTTTGTGTCCATAACAATGAATCAAGTCAATAACCACACACACTTTTTTTGGTAGTTTTTATTGCACACCAAATGAATTAGTTTAGTAACCTAATTAGTGTTTTGTGGCATGTAATTGATCACTAAGAATTAGCTGTTAATATAATAGTGCTTTTTTTTTTTTTTTTTTAATTATCTGAGACTACTAATATGACCAAAGGTGTACACTTGGTAAGAAACATAAAAATAATTTCTTTGCAGCATAGTTAACAGTAGCAATGCTACAATTCTATTTCAGGTCCCATCTGCTCAAAGAACGGAAGAAAGATTAAAAGAGAGAGAGGATGATGCAAAGAAATCTGTTAAATATCTGATCTGAATTCTAATTAAATTATCTTGTTTCGTATCATATAACTTTTGATCTTCAATAAAATTTTTGTGGGAAACAAAACCCATTGTGAAAGCAAAACTCACATACTTCTAGTTTAGTAATGGAACATCTTAAAAAATATTCTGTGGGGAAATTCTGAACTGAAAATACTGAGCTCTAAAATATGAACTTAATCTGCAGTGCTCCAGTTTCTATTAAGTTGTATAAAACATTTCAGAAAGTTCTCAAAATCATTTCATAGTTATTATTACTCTTATTCCTCAGCTTTTATTTCCAAAATTCCACAAGAAATATAATTTTGGAAAAACAAAACAAAACAAGCTACACAGTAGCATCAGAGATGGAAAAAAGCAGGTAGCTAAGGGATTGGAATGTCAAAGTGCTGTACAACATGAATGCCCTCTGAATGAAAAACAGACTGTCTTCCTCCTGCAATATGAATGGTAAAAAAAAAAGAAAAAAAAAAAAAAAAAAAGTGGTAAAATTGAAGGGTTCAGGTTTGGTGTTTAGATTTTGGAAGAGGTGGAGTTGTTAACCATTTATTATCATGGCATACTATTACAACTACTTTCATGTTTAAACTCGAAATGGCCTATCTTGGACATGAGAACGATGGCAAATTTCTCACAGTAGCATCAGAGATGGAAAAAAG
>NW_008593737.1:1303-1537 GCF_000691845.1 Merops nubicus | reverse complement strand
CCCGCTCCGCCCGGAAGATCCGGGACCTGTCCCCACGCCCACGAGGTGCCCCCTGGGCAGCTGAGGGGGGTAAAAAGGGTGGGTCACTGCCCCCCTCCTCCTACAGCACCTCCAGAGTCCGTGGAGGCATCTCAAGGGGGGTTAAAATAGGTGAGGTGGCTCCAGAAGGGTTTGGGAGGAGGTCGGGAGAACTTCAGGTCAACACCAGGAGGACTTGGAGGCACCCAGGAGGTT
>NW_008593737.1:0-214 GCF_000691845.1 Merops nubicus | reverse complement strand
AGCCTCTCAGAACCCTCTAGAACCCTCTCAGAACCCACCAGAACCCCTTTAGAACCCATCAGGACTCCCTGAGACCCCTCCAGGACCCCTCAGACCCCTCCAGAACCCATCAGAACCCCACAAGACCCCTCCAGAAGCCATCAGGATCCTTCCAGGACCCCTCCAGAACCCCTCAGAACCCCCCAAGACCCCTCCAGAACCCCTCAGGAGTCTT
>NW_008593736.1:13456-30633 GCF_000691845.1 Merops nubicus | reverse complement strand
TCGGCAGATGGCAAGCGTGCTGCGTGGCGTGGGGGTCCGCGAGCGGTACCTTCGGGAGCGGTGTGATAGTTTGCTTTGATGGTTTGGTTGTGATATTTTTATTTTTTTTTTTGACTAAAGCAGCTTCTTGGTGTGTCGGGTTGTATCTGACCGCCAGGAGCTGTAGCTCTGTGGGTGCCCGCGGATCTAGTCCTGTAAGTTCCTGCAGGTGAACAGATCTTTGTAGAGATGAAGGCATCACTCTCAATCTGCCGACACGTAGCATGGGACCAAGCACAGAAAATACTTTAGCACAGGGTTGCTGCTGGTTTGTGGTTGTGTGTTTTTTGTTTTTTTTTTTAAAGTGAAATTTGAAAGCGTGTAAACAATTTTTACAGTAACGTTGAAAATACTGTCTGCCTAGAAATGTATTTTCAGTTCTGAGTTTTTGTTTTTGTTTTCCGAGTTTTTTTGTTGTTGTTCCAAATGGGAAAACTTTAAAAGGTACCAAACTTAGAAGTGTCTTACTCCTATGGCATTTCTTATTATATTAATGTACATAGCTAAAACTTTTGTTTTTCTCTGTATATACTTTTAGAAAACAAAATACTTATTGGAGAATTTTTGGGAGAAGAAAATTGAAGCTTGGAGCCTCAAGTGGTTACTTATGCTTAGTCGTTTGTATGTGTTTTTTTTTTTGTCCTGAGTTAGCTGTGGTGTATGCTTACGTGTTTTCAGGGTTTGTAGTCATATCTGTTTTATAATCTACTTGTTTCAAATATTGTGAATGTAATATTCCACATCCTTATCAGGCTTTTGCAGAACTTTCTAGAAAAATATAGTTAGGTCTTTGCTATAAAACGTTGAGTTACAGTTTTTACTTAATAATAAGATAAATATCGTTTGAGTTCAAGTTAAAATTTGCTGGATTAAGATACTGTTTATTCTGTCTTGCTTTTAAGTTGTTATATGTGTATGCTTACCAGTTATGAATGCCAGAGGTGTAGTGACAAGGCTAAGGTTAAAATAGGCCTTAGGAAAAATTTGTTAGCAACTTTTAATCCTACTCATTAATTTAGCATTTGTATTGTATTTGGTCTTCTTTGGGAGAGAACATCATATGTATTTACAGTTTCTGTCTTAATGTGTTAAAAATGCACATAATGTAAAATTGTGAATTTGTGCTTTTCAATTTATTCTTTCAGTTATGCTTTTATTTAAACCTGCTAAAATACCTTTCCTTTTGTTTCCAGGCCTTTTTTCAGTATTCCTCCTGACTGTGGCCTTTTCTGAGTTTTACATATTTACCTCTTCTGTGTGCGTGGAAAAATGTTAAAAAGGCTGTTGAAGAACTGAAGTATTTTCTTAACGTGTAAGTCTGACTTCTTTGATAATGTACATTTAAAGATCTCTGGGATTTTTTTTTTTTTTTTTACTGGTTGGTTGTTTCTAGTGAATATTTTTATTTGTAGTGTTGCAGCTACCTGTAAATAGTTATATACTACCCAGTAATATCAAAGTTAAATTGTAATTTGTGTGGTTAATTGGTTAAAGGAAATCTCAAATCACGTTTGGATAAAACCAACTGAGACTCTTTGCCAGACATAAATTTTTTTATCCAGTTAGTCAGATGCTGGCTAACTGCAGGCCACATTGGCCCTATGTTAAAAGTCTCAGGCCTGTTCTCTCCAGCATACCTTACCCACTTCCGATTTTTATAATGTTACTTGCATACATATTTAGATTGCAGTACTTGACACTGTAACATTTTAATCTGAATGATAGGCAGCTGTCATCAGGATGATGGGTTGTGTCATGCAACCTGTAACTTTCATGTATTGCATCTGGGTATTAAAAAAGTTCTTCAAGCAAACAAGTCCATGTAATTTTTTGGTAGTTATTCTTCATGTGGGAGTTCAGCTTGCTCCTGTTCAAATCGGGGATTTCTTATTGACAAGAGACAGCATTATAATGCAGTACTCTCTTGGTGAAAATCGAGGGAAATGTGGATGAGTTTTTCTATTTTGAGATCTCAAAGTAGAGTAATATCCTATGTATTAATCTCCTGTGTAGAAGATAGGAAATGTAGCATTGAGTTTAGAAAAAAGAAAAAAAAGGAGGGAGTATGTGTGTGAGTCTGTGGTTTGTGGTTTTTTTTGTTTGTTTTTAGAATGTCAAATGTATAGTTGAAATCTTGCAGATCTCATAGCTGTAGAACACAGTTAATTAAATTTATTTGATATTGGGGTCTGTGTAAAATGTCAAAGACTGTTTTGCTTATTATTTTCAAGAGTTGTACGGAAATCTTTTCTGAGGGAATGCAGTAAAGCATATGCTTAACTTGCTGTGTGATACATGAATGTAGCCTTGAAATTTTTTAAGTTTCCATATTCTTTGTCAAGTATTTACATGGGTAATGCTAAGATACTTCCTTCTCACAAGACTGGCAAAATATTTGGAAGACCTTAGTGGTGATGCTTATGGCCTGGAGCTCTAGGAGCAGCTCTTGAACTTTATCACAATGTGAGAGAGAATGTGATTATTCTCTCACTTTGAATGTGAATAAGCAGGATGATCTATTGAGTTCCAAGTCTGTGTTGCTTCAGGGTGGGTAGGAGAATAGGGGAGAAAGAGCTGCTGATGGGATTTCAGCTAATGCTTTACTAACTTTTGCTAGTAAAGAAGAAAGAGATGCTGTGACTTTTACTAAAAACTTTTTCCATAGTAGACTTACATACAAGTGAAGAAATGATTCTTCCTTTTCTGTTCTACTTTTCAAAAATCAAGTTATTTTTGCTGCTTTTCCATTTGTGCTGATTTTATGTTGACATGTGGGAGTGGTATTTGAGCATAGAAGACTTGAGCTGCTATAAATTGTCAGCACAGCCTGTTATGGAAACACTGACATTAAGTCTACAGTGAGACAATGATGCTGATCATACCAATTTGAGCCTCTTAGTCCATGGAGGAGTACTGCTGTCAGTCATGCACTCATTCTGAAAAGATTAACTTATGGCCAGGAACATGGTGACAAACCAGAGTTAACTTATCTGTTGACTGCTTCAGCCAAAAATTCACTGTAGATAGGTGTGGATTTTTTAGTGTTGATAAAGGTGATGTGTCCATTAGTGAAATAGATCTTTTGTCTTTTTTCCTTTTTAAGCACAATAGGTAGCTACTGGTAGAGTAGCAAACTTGACTAATGAATTTGACCTTTTTAGCACTTCAGCTAGGTTCAGCTAATGATCCATGTTGCAGAGGAGGTACTGTGTTTATATTTGCTTGAACTACTGAGTAACTAATAAATGCTGGCTTTATTTTAAAAAAAAAGCACTTCTCAGATTTCTCATGCTTACAGACTGCCCTGGTAGAAGAAGCCCAATTTTCATTTTTGATTGTTTTTCTTTAAAGTTAATTTTCCGAGATCTATGTATATTTTGTGAAAAACCTCCCCAACCGACAAACATGCCCCCAATGCAAACAAACATAAAAGGTGACAATGTCTCTTTTTTTTCCTCGTCCTTTTTCTCTCCCAATTGCTATTATAAAAATCAACAGCTTCCAAGTTTAGCATATATTTGTTAATTATGATTTGTAATGAATGTTTGAAATGCTGGGGTTTGAACCCCGAGCCCTGAATTAAGGTTGACATATGGGTGACTCCCACAGCCCTTCATCCAGAGGAGGAGAGTTTGCCTTACAGCTTCCCCCCAGGGTGCGGCCGGCCCTGCAGGGAGAGCCAGAAGGGAAATGAGCCCCAGGGGTCCTGCACTGAGTTGACAAAGGTCAGGGGTCTGCTTGGGGATAAAAGCTGGGACCACTTGCAGGGAGTCAGGAGTGTCTGTCTGTGGAGTGCACTCCCCAGAGCTTCCTGGTTCAGGGCAGACCTCCTGACTCTCCCTGGAGCTGGGCCCTGGTCTGTTTAGCCCTTTGCGAACGCGTGCGGATCGGGTGAGAGTTGCCATGTGGGCACCTTTGTTGTGTATGTTTAACTGGCTGCTCTGGCTGTTTCCCATGCCAACTACGGGAAACCTCGGCTCACTGCTTGTACCACCTGTTGTGGGTCGAATCATGTCTTTTTTGGGATTGATGGGGGTGGCATCAATTATGTACCAGCTGATGGACTTGTTTGTAACCCCGGAGGTCATTCATGGAATGTCCTTTTTGCTTACAGTACAGTCTGTGTATTGGTTTCTCTTCCTGCTGGTTGTGTCATTCCTGTTAGGCCTGGTCATTGGCAGAACAATGTTCTAATTGCATTAGTTTTAAAAGTAATACTTGCTTTGTTTTCTGATTTCAGGCGAATAAGATGGGGAAGTTCTAGAACCTTGAGAAGAACTTGGCACAGTGGTCTTGTTTGATGCAGGAACTAAGACTAATCTGACGAATTCCCTTAAAGAAAAGAAAAATCTAAAATCATGCCATCTGAAAAGGAACAGTTTTTTTGTGATGAAAAGCGAATGAATTTGTTAAACCACAATGCTGCAAAGAATTTTTCTATGGATACTGCTTTGGCAAAAGCACTGGTGAATGATCCTTTAAGTATGATGACTAAACCAGCAATTTTAGATGTCAGTCCCTCTTACGAATTAAAAAATGTGAAGATTCATTTACCTAAGGTGAACATTCCGAATGAAGTATTGATGAAACATGAAGTTGATAGATTTCGAAAACTCTTTCAGTGTAAACAACAAACTGCAAGGAAGTCCTTAAGTCTAGAGAAAATAAATGGAAGCAATCCCAGTTGTTCAGAGGGAAGCCACTTGCAAAGTACACCAGAAGTGCAATTTGAAGAAGGGTTGAAAACCACAGCGAAGGTACTGAATTTCATGTGCACAAAGTGCAAGGATAGTATTAGGTACAGTCCAAATGATCTACAGAAGCATTTCCAGCTGTTACACTGTGGCGAGCTGCCTTTGTATCCTTGTGAGATGTGTAACTTCTCAGCTAATGACTTTCAGTCCTTCAAACAGCATAGACGCACCCATCGTAGCACTTTAGTAAAATGTGAGCTCTGTAACGATGAGCGTATGTACACTTTGTTGGAGCTGACAAAACACTTCACATCAAAGCATTGTTTAAATGGTCACTTTCAATGTGAAAAATGCGGGTTTTCTACCCAGGATGTCGGCACGTTTGTTCAGCACATTCACAGACACAACGATATTCTGTATAAATGTGGAAAGTGCCATCATGTAAGCTTTACAAATGAGGAGTTCCAGAGACATCATCATCTTCATACTAGTGCGTTTCCTTTTGGTTGTCAATATTGCAGTTACAGCACGCCTCAGAAAGATTATCTTTTAAAACACATCATAGCTCTGCATGGAGACCACTTATATGCAAAAGAAAAACTGGAAAAGGATAAATGTGAAAAAAGAGTAGTGAAGACTCCAGCAGGACTGAAACTTGTGTTAAGAAGGTATAAAATGGGAGCGTCAAAAAAAGCACTCTGGAGACGGAAAAAAGTAAGCGGTGGAAGTGACAAAACTGGAGAAAAAATTGCACAAGTGCTAAGAAGTGTTAATGAAATTCAAACAAAATCTGAGGAGTTGAACCAGTATGTTAGAGATGTGGAACCAAATGAAGAAAAAGATCAAATTATGTTTACAGAAAAGCATAATTTCATGGGCGGAATGCTCTCTGCTACTGCTGCACAATACGATAAAGAAGATTATGGAACAAGTTATGGCCTGGGATTATTGAAAAATGCTGTTCATGGGCCAACAGTATTGATGGTCAAAAACAATAAAATAGCTGTTCCAGCAAATTACAGTGCTAAATTTATGGGATTTAAAGTGGTCGATGGAAAACAACATATTGTTATAAAGTTACTACCTACAAGTAAGCAGAATGTACATTTGTTGGGTCAGAAAGCTGATCCTATTAAAGATGGTTCTCCAACTCCTTTGCTACAGACTGCCGATCCCTGTGGCTTGTCTCCAGGTGCTATACCACATGTACACGATCAGTCAACCTTAAAGAACAATTCTGTTCACCCATTAATCTCCTCTCCATTTTCTTGTTCTGTTCCTCGTTCAGGAAAAAAAAAAGAGGAAAAGCAAAATAACTCCTTATTGTATGGTAGGAGTGTTTCTCAAACTGTAGCACCTTCTAATGTAGCCGTAAGAAAAAGCTCAAATTATTTGCCAATGAAGTTGGACACAACTGTACCTTCACATGATGGGGTGACTAAAGTTGGAACTCGAAGTAATGTCTCATGGGGAAGCTATGGTCCTCCGAGTCATCCTCAGGTATTACCACCCACTGTTTCAAATGGGTTTCACTATGACCCTATGAAAATGCCCTTTTTTCCTGAACTGAAAATACAGAATGGTGGTCTGAATAATAGCAACGGAGCGAATAATCTCTATTATTCAACTTCAGTGGATTCTTCTAACGAAAGGTTGCTGTCTTTTCACAACTATTCCAAAATGGACACTTTGGATGATCCACATAACATTTGGATGTCAACAGATGACAGATACAAAGAAATTCTATCTAGCAAAACAGTTTCTTTTAATCACAGGAAGAGAAGAGAATCTGCATCGTCATATTCAGAGTTGATGAAAGGCTTAAAACAAGAGAAAGTTGTATCGGCTCAGTCAAATATCAATAAAACTTACAGACACATAAACACTAAGAATAACTCTTTGTCTCCTAAAAGCAAATCTAAATCTGTTGTTGACAGCAAGTGTTTTACAGAGGACCAGCATAATGGCCAGCAGTATTTGGATGTTAACATACATCAAGGCTTTGAGAATATATCTGGGGAATTCCAAGAAAATGCCTCTGATTGCGTTAACTCGGTCTTAATGCCTAAAATCACATCTGTTTTCTCCTTGCAGAGTGAACAGGCAACCAATTATTTATCACCTGAAATAAACCAGGTGTTGCAAGATGTGTTAAAAGTGAAAGCAACTACTCAGCAGGACTCCCACAGCACGTCAAATAACTGCATAAATCTTCATTCTGACAAGGTGCTTTCTGGTCAGGAAACAGGGAATAAAGCCTTTACCCATTTAAAAAGCTCAGCTACTACATGTGGTTTTCAAAGGACTCCTCCTAGTGTAGGCTTTCAATTATACCAGAGAGAGTTGAACATGAGGTGTAGCACAAATGAAGGTATGCATTGTGGAAGAGAAAGACAGACATCCAGAACATTTAATTCACAGGGAATGGATAAATTATCCAGAACTCGAGGTTTTGGTATGTTGTCAAAACCTCATGCAGATGCAATCATAACCCATCAGTTAGTAAAAGATAAAATATTGTCTAGAACCCAAAATCCTGGCAGCTTTTCGCCAGTTCTTCAGGAACAGAAGAAGCCCCTTTTAGTTCAGTCCTCTCCATCAGGATTTTTTGTTCCTTTGCACCTTGGTAACCAGCCCGGACTTCAGGTGGTTTCAGGAAAATCTTTTCCATCAACCAGTTCATCAGACGGGCATGTGGCTAAAGGTGTACCTGCATCTTTTGTTTTAAATAAAAGACCTGGAATGATTTTGACTGTTAACGGGGCAATTGGAGCAGTTGCAGATGTCCCTAGTGATAGTTCTCAGGTTTTAGGGACAGTTGCATCCAGAGAATATGCTAAAATAACCATACCAGCTGCAAAAGTGGAGGGGGAAAATGACAGTTTGGGAAGCATAGGAAGTTCCTGTGGTAGGAAGGCACGTGGTACAGCAAATGACTCACTGAGTAGCACACCATTCAAAGGACCTTTTGTAGTTACAAACTCATCAGAGTCATCTGTGAAAGGCATTTCTGCTGTGAAGGTGTCAGAGGATCAAGATGCTGTCTTTGGTTCCTTGGAGTCCATGAACCAGCAGGAAATTAAACGGAAACAACACGTTTATGCACTTTTGCCTGATGGACAGCAGGCAGTTTTTCTGAAATGTGTGTCACCAAACAAGCCTGTAGTTTGTAAACAGAGTGTTTTTCAGGATAATGATCATTATCAAAATTGTCAACCAAAGAAAACTGGAGCCATGCAACAAAAGCTTTTGCTGAGAACTAAGACTTCTGCTTCAGACACACTGGCTGATACCAGTCAGTCAGTAAGCAACTTGGTGCCCTCACTTCAGCTGGATAACTTGCAGCCCCTTACTTCTGCACTAGCACAGAAACAAACTGAGCTTACTTCTAGTGATGCCTTAATCTTACCAGGTAGGTTACTACCAGCAAATGCCTCTTTGGCAACCTCTAATCCAGCATGTTGTGTCCCTCCTGCAGAACCTGCTTATTCTACTAAATCTGCAGGGACACGGTTGCGAAAAGGTTCTGTTGAGAGAACACAAGTGGTAACTGCTAACAACAGGAATCACTTTGATAGTCAGAAGTCCACATGGAACACCCGAACCAGAACTGCAAAAGTGAAACCTCGTTTAAAACAATCTGGGTCTAAAAGTTCAGAAACTGTGGGTATCCAAAGAAACAAGAAACGGAAAAGTAAGGGTAATTACCCAGAACCTCCAAAAAAGAAAGTAACGTTGCCCAGAAAGTGCAAGGAAAAAAATCAAACTCAAGTTGTTAGTGAATCTGGTGGCCCTTACAAACCAAGAGCATCAAAAGAAACTGTGAGGATTTTGAAGTTACTTCCTTTTAATTCTAAACAGCTTGTAAAATGCCCCAGGAGAAATCAACCAGTTGTTGTGCTTAACCATCCTGATGCAGATGTTCCAGAAGTTGTAAACGTAATGAAAACCATTGCTAAATTTAAGGGACACGTTCTTAAGGTTTCACTGTCAAAAAGAACTATTGAAGCGCTTCTGCAGCCAGCCTTATGCAATCCTTTGGATGTAACTACTGATGATCTTTTTCAAAAGAGGCACAGGACAATAAAACCTATTAGTCCTGTAAAAGAAAGGTTTGTCTTAAAATTGACACTGAAAAAGACTAGCAAAAACAATTACCAGATTGTGAAAACTACCTCTGATAATACCTTGAAAGCTAAGTTTAGCTGCTGGTTTTGTGGTAGAATATTTGACAATCAGGATAATTGGGTAGGACATGGTCAGAGGCATCTGATGGAGGCTACTCGAGATTGGAATTCATTAATACAATGATGACCGGTGAAGAAAATAAACAGTCTCATATTACAGGTTTCTAAAAAGAGAATCAGTTGAATTAGGATACACAAGGAATCTCATTTTGGATTTCTGTATGGGAACTGAAACTTAAAAATAATGCAAAGTGCTTGTGTTTAAGAGGAAGAGCAGATTCTCTATGGCCATCAAGCTTTGAGATCAATGTAGGAGCTTTGTGGCTTAGAAAACTTGTAACTAACTGCAAATACAATTTCATAAAAATATATATTATTTTTTCTTACTACTATCATGTCCTATATTTTTACTCTATAGAATGAGTCTTCAGGGCTTCTGTACATATTTAAAAAAAAACCTAAACATGTAAATATTTTTATACTCTCCAGTTATTTGGTATAATTCTTGCACAGAAATTACACCCTTCCCCCCCAAGTTTTTCAGATTTGTGCATGCACTACTAAAACCAATTTAAAAATTTTTTTCAACTGCGCACAGTTGTTATCCTGGGATTTTTGTTATTTTCACTTGTTAGTTCTTGATTTTGTTTTTCAGGGATTGAACACTATTGTTAGCAAGTGCCTAAAAGATGTGAAGCAGTTTACATTATGTCAACTGTATAACCATTGGTCCATATAGGGCCATTTCCCCAACAGTTTCATTTAAACAAAGCCATATGTGAATGCTTTAAGCTATATTGCTATGCACATGACACTTGTACTATTTCTGTGCAGTTTGTCTACTTTCTTAGTGAAATATTTTTCATATAAATTAATAAAACATGTGATAATTGTGTTAATATGGTGAACCTGAGAATGGAATCAGTTGAAAATATACAGTATATATATTCTTAATGTATATGGTGTCTAAGAACAGTGGACATTCCTAATCTGTATTGACTCTGTCGCTATTAAATTTGCTATAACTTGTGTTTACAGAATATGACTGTGAGCATTTGTATAAAATACATTTTTTTTTTTTTTTTTTTAAATACGATGTCTGCCACAAACTGTAGGAAAGCTGGAATATGGTGAAGTGCAAAGAACCATTTCAGGCCTGTAACTGCATTATCATTGTATTCCACATGGTGGAATAAACTTGCCCCATAAAGACTAAATAGTATTTTCTACTGTTGCTTATTCAGATGAAATGCCTTTTAGGGTACCAGGGATTGGATAAAACCAAGGCTTGAGCCGTTCCTCATTTTACCAGCCAGTAGGGTAATACTCCTAGGAGCTTGCTTGCTTCCTACTTACAGTTTAAGGGATAGCAACGAAAGAAGAATATGCTTCATGTTTCTTTATGTGAGGGTATGTAAACAAAAGACCTCATCCATAGTGGATAAGAGAGAGTATACAATTGACAGTCATTATCCACAGTAATTATGACGTTTAGAGGCTTTGTATTCCAGATTATTAATGAACCTAGAGGCTAGATCCAGTCTCCAGTCGGAGTGCCCTTACCATACGGGACCTTTTGCCCCAGGTATTGGAAGATTACATCTTGAGTGTGTAAGTCATCTTCCCAAAGTATTGATGGAAAAACTGTCAAAATTCAATCCTGGACTTGGAGGGGACTTGGGCCTTTAAATTTCTCAGGTTTTTAGATTGTATGCAAGCCCAAGCGTAGTTCTCTGTGCCTATTTACATAATGTGAAAGTGAAGATTGACTTGCTACTAATGCAAACGACTGGAAGTCCTTCACAGATGTTATAGGGATGTCATCAGTAACAGAATATGACTTATATTTTAAGTGTTACAATGAAAATGATTTTTAAAAAAAATGTTTCAGTAGCTAGATATGCTTTTTTTTCTCAGTGTGCCTGTTGGCAGGAAGATGCACACCAGCCTTTTAGCTGGTGAGTTATGTATGGGAATCAACTAAAGTGCCTGAGAGTCAAGGAAGCATAATTTGGGTTATACAGTTGGTGTGCATTCTGCATCAAAACAAATCATTTTATGCTGTACGATGGACTTGAGCTCTGACATTAATTTGGCTATGAACTTTGAAGAACACCAGTGTAGTGGTGAGGAAATGTGTTGGGAAGAAAAGCATTAGGAAGGACAAAAATGAGTTGAGCTTTTTTGATGGGAAGGATCTGTTGGCTGCCTCAGCTTGCTCTCCTATAAACCCTGAATTTGAAACCCTGAATTCTGGACATTGCCACCTTCTTTGGCAGAAGTATCTGTGAAGTCGTTTGCTAAAACTTGAATTTTTGTTAACAATTACTTCTCACTGAGATAGAAGTTCTGCTGTACAGTTAGGAGGTTTTCTTTCTACTGATGAATCATGAGATTGACAACTGTCATTGGAGTTTATTTCCCTCCAGCTTGTTTTCCTATGAGCTGGGTAACCTTAAATAATACTGTGAAAAATAACATTGTAAAGCTAAAAAATGTTGAAATAAGTTTGCTTTGTACAATGCTAATTCATTGTCATGTATCAATTTATCTATGGACATCCATTTCATTCAGTGCAGAGAATTGTTGCTCCCTGTTGAGCAGTGATTTAATACTTTGTTTCCCCACCCTTAATTATGTCCTTGTATTTAATGCACATTGCTCAATTACTTATTCTGAATATATAATTTTTTTTCTTATGAGCTCTTCCATAATGCTTTCTTTGAGGTCCTAAGAGTTGTCACTTGTGCAGATCATATTTCAAAGAATCTTGACTGTGACTTCACTGAAATTAAGATAACAATTAATGATCAGCAGAAGAAATTTTGGCTCGAGCAATCTGACCAGCATTGTGGTGGATGGTACAGTAGGAGGGGCAGAGACTATAAAGTCCTTCAATGAAATATTCAACTGCTTTAACAATATGAGGCTACCTTTTTACAGGGCAACTCCTGAAAATGCTTGTTTGTGCATGCCTCAGCATCTTTAGTAAATGGGAAAGATACCTTAAAAATCTCCTGAAAACCAGTTTTATTACAGTGACAACTTATCCCGGAAGTATCATGTGAACCAAGCGACATAGATGTATAAGTCCACATGGAAAAACAGTGAATGATCATGTATTCAATGCTTATATTGTAACGGCTGTATCTTGTGTGACAAATTAAGTTTGCACAGGTGACCTGATTTGAGGAGTATCTTGATTTTGAGGGCTTGACTTTGCAACCGTAACATTTTAAGATAGCTTTTAAATTGCACATGTAGCAAGGTAAGAAAACCCTAAATTGGTTATAGTGCTTTGGGAGATTTAGAAATAGGTACAAGTGCAGGGTCAACAAGTGTTTGTACAGTGTTTGCCTGTTTATTTAAAGTGGCCTTAAAGAAGCCTAAAATCTAGCAAGAAGTGTATGCATCAGTAATTTGTGGTTTGTCATCAGTAATTCTGATGTTTAGAAAAAAACAACCCTTTTGTTCAGTATTTGTTCCTGGGCTGCTGTCATGTGAGACTTCTTTTTTTTTTTTACAACACTTCTAAGAATCTTCGCCTGCTGTTGATGATTTAGATTGAAGGAGGAATGTAGTTTTGTAACCTGCATGTCTGAACACTTGGGTTTTTGAGAATGCAAATTCTTGCTCCTTTCGTGGGAGAACATTGTCGGGAATGATGTGCAGTCCTCACTGTACTCTCCTTTCTGTATCAGGTAGGCAGACAATACTTCTGCTCCTTTGTACATTAGTAAATATGATACTTTGCCCTGAATTCTCAAGAGAAAAAAACAACAACTTTTTAGCTCTAGTTCTAGGTGGTCTTTTACTAGTTTCCGCGTTCCCCCCCCCATCTGTTCAGTGACAATTACATGGAAGAGAAATTGACTAAGAAAGAAATATGGGGGGAGAAGTGTGTTGCTATCTGTCAGAGGTCAGACGTGGCACCTGCTGGCACTGCTACTAGTTGTAAGGTAAAGTTTGAGGTATAGAATTGCATGAAGTTACCATTCCCTAGATTCGGTATTGGCTGCTGAATCAGTAGTGTCAGGATTTTTAAGTGCTTTGATTCAGCAGCCAATACCGAATCTAGCAAATGGTAACCTGGTGCAGTCCTATACCTCAAACCTTTTTATTTTTTTGCTAAAATTGTGTGTCAAAGTATGTCTACACCACAGTCTGCCCAAGATAAGTAAGATCTAGCTTGTGAATGGAAAGCAGAGTAACCAGTCTGCCTCCTTTCTTCCCGTATAAAATGGAGGATAGTAAAATAGGTGATGACATTTTGGTAGGTTTGTGGTTTCATTTTTCCCACATGGAGCCTTATTTTGTGCCTAGGATATTCTCCTAGAATTAATGGATTCTTTCCTGTAAGGTAATGTGGCCTATCAAATCCTTCCCTCATTTTGTTGTCAAAACTGTAAGGTAGAACCTGCCTAAAAAGAAAAGGTGTTGAGGACATAAGTTGAACGTTTATCTAGAGCATATTTGTTAGTTGTAGATAAGCCACAAAGTTACATGTCGTACTGAGCACTTAGAACTGAAGGGGAGGAGCAGTAGTGCTTAGAGTATGGAAAGGGCTCACTATTGCCAATTACCTTAAAAAACAGATACAATACACTGGAGTTTCACTTTTTCCTGCCTTTTTTTTTTTTTTCCTTAGTTCTGAAATGATGGTGATACCACACATTTACCTCAGAAAGCAATGTTTGAAGAACCTAGACATTTTTTGTGAGCAGCAACATACAAAGGCTAACAAGAGAAAAGTTTTGTTCAGAATAAAGTTTAAATGTTGTGCAGTACGTGAGTGAATAAGGCAAGGACTCTACATGAATGCAAAGAAAGCTAAATATGAGTGGCTGCTTTTTCACAGAGTATTTTCCACTGTGAGTATTGGTTGAAATAGTTTTAGTAACCTTCTAAAGTGATGTTTCATGTCACTAAAATCACAGTACACCTAGAGGAGTAAATTAAGCTTGCAGAGACTTAGTAACTCTTGTTATTTTTGAAGCCTTGATTTGGCAATCAATGTTCTAAATACTATACTAAACATACTCTTTATGTAGTACTGTGAACAGTCTGCGGTGGGCAGGCTTGTGTAAAGTCTGTATACATTGTTTCTTACTTGACAGTGTCTCATTGGTTTCACATCTAGGGTGTTACCTGTGTTGCAGAGGGAAGAAACAGAGGCAGCAAGGTAGGTAGCCATGTGCTTAACATCTTTGTCATGAGTAAGCAGTTCTTTCTAGAAGATGGGTGTATTATTTGTAGAAGTAATTGATCAAAACTACAAGGAAGTAGTTGCAGAACACAGCTGTAACATGGCTCTGCATGACCTGCTAAACGTCTGCAAGTCTTGGCTTACTCTTGCCTTAAATGCCTTGCAGATAGTCCTAGAGAACACTGCCTAATCTTGAACAAAAATAACAAAGTAGGTGTGTACAGAGTGTCAGTTTTGGAAAGTACCTTTAAGACTGATGAGTTTTCAGGTCCAGTGAAATCAAACACCTCTAGAAGTAATTAACAACTGTTCCTAAAAGTTTTTCATTGGTGCAATTTATACATTTGTTGATTTAATTTTCACCACTCAACTTTTGTGGAAATTATTTTGTTCACAATAATATAGTAAGTAAACCATTGTGATAGAATGGGCTTGAAAAAGGTTTTTTGTAAACTAATTGCAACAATTGAGTAGGTAGCTGGTTTAGCAATGAAGCAATGTGCTTGGGTCACCAACAGTAGGCAATGTGAAAACAAGAGATTTGAGAGATATTAAGCCAAGTATATATGCTAAAACGCGAGTTTTTGTCACGACAGGATTTCCAAAGGTACATGTAACAATATACACATTAAAACATGAATGATAGTGAATTGGTGCTTTCTTGCTGGCAGGTTGTAAAGAAAGATGATCCAGCACTACCTTCATATACTATTGAGTTCCCAATATTTTGAAGTTTATTTGCACTTTTGAAAATACAAACAAAAATATTAATGAAACAGAGTAAAGGTGAGGAGGAGGACAACACATGTCCATTAATCTAAAACCTTTAGCCGGCTTTACTGCCACTGATCACATGAAGTACAGTCCTATTTTCAGCTTGTACACACTGGTACATTAGGTCAGCTTGCTCTAACTTCTAGGGCTGTGAACTTCACAAAGAAATTGCTGAAAGCAGTGATCTGTGGTAAACGTAACAAATGGAAAGAATAGATCACTGTGGGTATTCTCATTTTTAAAGTGAAAATGTCCTACAGCAAATCTATCTTTAAATAGCAGTCAAATGACCAGACTGTGATAGGCAGTTGTTCTTCACGTGACTTTGAATACCTGTCTTGTCACAAATGGAAAGCACAGAGGTATCTGCTTTGGCTTCTTGTGTTGAATACAGCTGCTTTTCTGATAAAACTGATGTGGCGTGGAGCTTTACGAACTACATCTCTTGCTACTCAGTAGGTGCTCTTGAAGAGTATTTTCCTTCATTTTGGCTTTTCTCCTTTTAATACCTGATCCATGTGTTTTGGGATGTTGAAGGAAATGTTCAAAAAAGTCTTCATTTAGCATCAGTTTGATTAAGAGACTCTTACAATGTGTTTTAGTTTTGTTGAGTCTTTTGTGTTGTTTTGGCTGTCAATTAGAACCAGGGAGGTGCGTTGATGATTCTCTACTATTTCAGCAACACTGCCAAAACGCTGGGTAGAGAAAAAAAAAAAATTAGCACTGGGTTCCTTTAGTGCTCTAATATTGACAGTAGTCACTGCACCATCTTTTTCTCTTTGCCTCTTCCACCACTGAAGAGAGTGTAGCTATGTCTGTTAGCAAATGAGATCCTCTGCCTTTTATTAAGAGCACCGATACTGCTCTTGGTCCTGCCAATCAAATTTGGACAATGGAATAGACTATGGCCACTAGTGTCTTGTCTCATGTTCCTTTCTGATTGCCACCTGCACAAGCTGAACCACAGAGGTTGTTACATAGCGTATTAAAGTGGAACTGCTTTCAGTTTACCTTAATATATATCAGGCTGCAGACGGTGGCAGTTTGGAAGCTGCTTCATCTGTAGTTCAGCCACAGAGAGAAGGTCATCTCCAGGAGTAATATGGTACAGACTACCATCAATGAGAGCTGTTTTAGTTAGCAACTTTAATATTTGTTACTAAATTAATATCCAGAATCTGCTAGGTCTGTTGCTTTTCCTTTTGGTCTTTGGTCAAATAGAGGTTTTGGACTATCTTTTCTTTCTGAGGTAATTTTCGTCCCTTTATTGAAAGTCAGAGAAGCTCCAGGCTATTATTTATTCTGTAGCCTCAAAACCATAGCCTGGGAGGCAGATGTTAAGGCAAGCTGACTTTCACATCCCTGAAAAGCCTCTTCTGTGAAGTGGTTAACAAACAGTTTTTATTGTTATTTAGATTCCAAGTTATTGTTTTGCTGTCAGAGTAACTATCTATCTGTGTGGTAAAACAGCCAACCAGTGATCTTTACACACTAGAACTAGAGTTTAACATCATCTTTATGTAAAAATAGATTAAAAGTACTGTCATTTTTTTTTCTTTGCTTGATTTGGTTTTTTTGTTTGTTTTCTTTTGAGCATGGCTGTTTCTACTTTATGACCTTCCAAGAAACTTAAGGAGAGTCTTAGGTAGATGATGAGTAGAGAACTATAAACAGCTGGAGAATGTGTCTCGCAGCTGCAGCTCTGAGCCTTATAACTTTTCAAAACAGTTCTATGAGTATGCTTTAAACTTGATCTGTGGTTTTAATTACAGTATGCAAGAGCTGATGATGTTACACTGGTTTCTCTAACTTGATCAGTCATTTTATAGGGTATACTTTTATCTTGATACATGAAGAATACTTTTGGTCATAGTGCAGTATGTCTTAATCCTTGCTTATTAAAGGTATATAGCTGAAAACTTAGGAAAAAAAAACCCCTACATCATCTTACCTCTTCACCACTCTTTTCTCTGCCCAGTGCATATTGTCTTGTTGATTCAATAAATCGTATAGGAACATTGTATACTCTTCTGTTGTAAAACACAACCAGTGTGTATGGTTGCCGTGAATCCTGTCCAGAACTCTTTCTTACTAGAAAAGATCCATCCTAAAGAGATAAAAGTAGTAGGTGTATTCAGCTTATTTTTTCCAACAATTTAGTTTGGTTTTAGCTTAATATTTTCATCTATATTTGGCTTAAACCATTTTCTCCCATTAGAGAAACTGTACAGCAGGAGATGAGAAGTAGGATGTATTCCTGATTTCTAACATATGCTT
>NW_008593736.1:0-13425 GCF_000691845.1 Merops nubicus | reverse complement strand
CAGGCACCTGTGCTGCTGCCTGTCATCTGTCAACCAGGGAAAAATACATTGGCAGCAGTCCGTTGGGGTCCACAGAGTTTTTAGGAAATGAAGTTACTATCAGTGGCAGTAGGTAGGCAAGAAAGCAGTGATAGCTGGAAATGCTCTTTCTCCAGAGCTATAAAAAGCACTGTGACAAAGATGAGCACATACAGCTACTGACACTGTAGCCCAATGCTCACTAGGTAGCAGTAGTCTACCCTGGTGATAACCCAAATTCTCTGCCTCTTCATCCGGTTTCGTGGAGTTAGGCAAGAGTGGAAATGTACCTGAGGCTGAGGATGTTGCTGTTCCCTTCTGTCACACTAGCTTTTGTACACAGAATAGTTGAGAGAACTCAAGTTCTCCAAATACCTAAATGTATAGTGTTGCTATTTCAAAATGCATAGTAGTATCAGCTTTTCCAAATAGAAGCTGGTTTTACATGAGCAATTGGACAGTGGTGGAGATCCATCACGGGGCTTTGGATGCACATTAGTTCTCAGAGCCTCCTCTGCTCTCCAGTCTCTAATAGCTTTCTCTGCAGTGCGCTGCTCTTTCGAGTTGCGCTAATGCAGCTTTGTCTTGGGATGCAAATCATAGTTAAATAGTTTCACCATAATAATTTCATTTTTGATAGTATTTGCATGGCACAGTATTCTGACCTGTTCAGAATACAACTGATGTTCTTAGAATATTTCTTGTTATCTTTTGATTATTTTATTTGAAGTTTTTTTCATAAAGTAGACATTCTTTTAAAAGTGACCTACCTTGTTTGATTGGTGTAGTGCATCTTCTGCTGTTTTTCTGTCACAAGTAGCAGCATACCATGCTTTACTATGAACACCAGCATCCTAGAAAGAGAGAAACAGTGTTTCACCTGTAAAATAATGATTATATGAAAAAGAATATGGCTTGTAGGAGAGTTACTATTAGATAACGACAGCTGTGAAGTACTCAAGTGCAGAACAGTTTAGAAAACATAGACTTTACAAGATTCTTTGCCAGGAACTCACTTTGTCAGATAGATGTAGGACAAAATAAAAAACTGTGTCAAACCAGTGGTAACTTATGTGTGGTAGAAGGTTGATATATGGCAGAAGAGAGAAAGATAACCCAAGGAAAATAGTCAGGTTTAGCTGGAGGTTAGTTTGGTATTTTTAAAGCAAGAAGCTGTTCTAGTAGAATTTAAAGAGGGTGTGCAGGAGGTGTTGAGGAATAAATTGACCATTAACAATTTAAATGCTACTCAGCTGTGGGCTAGCCAATGAAATATCCAGATTTAGTAGGCATCTAAGCTGTGGGAAATAAGTTTCCCATACACTTAATGCTATTTGTGAACAAGATCACAATTGCCTCTTCTGGACAGTAAGAAGGCTGGATTACTGTATCTTTTGCTGTTTTATTAAATAAGGACAAATGGATGGAGTCTTACAAAACAGAGAAGTAACTAATGGCTTTCCTCTACTAACACAGCAGTTCAGCTGCCAATGCTTTCACCTTAGACATGAGATACAGATTCAGTTCCAGCTTTCTGTTGGATTGAGTCTGAATATATCCTTACACTTGAAACACTGCTCTTATCTAAGAGGCATTAAACCGATGCGTACTGTGGAGAAGGATTACATCTGTGACAGAATACAAGAGCAGATATTATTTTACAATGTATCTCCTCTGGTGCCTGATTTTTATATGTTACGGTGTGAACACCTCACCAAGGTCATCCTTCTTTTCCCCATTCTTCTAAATACTTGGCAGTGTTCTGTACAGTAAACGTCCTTCAGTGGAAGACATGGGACAAAGGACTTCATGGATAGGGGCACAGATACAGACTTGGTACAAGGTAGAAAGATGGCCACCCTAACGATAAGTGGATTCTGTTTTAGAAGATAAAAGCTCATACAGCAAGGGAAGTGCAAGGATAAAGATGTGAGGAGGTGATGGCAGGTGGGAGTGAGTGGTAGGAGACTGTAATTTGAGTAAGATAAAAATTGATAAAAAACTAGGGGTGATGCAGGATTGAGTGTACATCTGAGAAAATGAGTGGAGTTTAGGGGAAAGGTATGGGGAAATTTAGAGAATTATGAAAAGAAAATATACTCAAGGGAAGGGCAAGACGTGGGATTAGAAGAAACATGAGACATGCATTGTGAGACTTCAATAGCTAGAAGATTAGCTAGCAGGGTATAAAAACAGCAATCATAAAAAGTGAGCTCTTACTGAGAAGGTTGATGCAAAAAGCTAACTCAGGTCAGTGGAGAGCCTATAGAAATAATACTAGGAGTATTTCCTAATGAATACTTCATGGTATTAATAATTTGAACAGTTCTGATCCAACTTTATAATAACAACCTTAACTATAAAATTCATTTTCATACAAGTTTTGTCACTTCTACAAAACAGATTAAAGATCAAGTTTCACATTATGGCTGAGCTGGTCTAGGTGGCTTATTGCTGCCAAAAAGGGAATGTCTTGGTTTCTTTCTTCTGCTCATTTTGTTACTCATCCGATCCCACAGAGAGATAATTCACTTTAATAATCTTGCAGCAAAAAAGCCTGCTACTTTTCTGTTTTGTCCCGTTTTGTGTTTGACTGCCAGGTTGCTTTTCTGTCAGTTTAGTGAGTTGGCTCAGTCCAGTGTAAGACCAGAGGAACAGCAGAAAAGCCTATGGCTGGGAGTGGAGTTGACAGTGATGAGAGCAGAGCCTCCATTTTGGGGGCATTGAACTAACTTCTTAGATTGGCTCAAGCCATAATACTTTACCTCCAAAGTTTGTCCACTGATTTGTCTAGTCACACTATTAATTTGAAAAAGACAGGATGAGATGAATTGCAAGTATGCAAGGTATTCAGCCACTCAGAGAATAAGTCCAGTAAACCAGTCTTTGTTCAACAGAACAAGAAATCAGTTGCCCCCAGACCTTTCTTCTAGCATTATCTGTGGCCCCTAATCTGGAAGCAGAGAGCTGCTGCCAGAGTTTGGATGGGGAACCAAACAAATAACCTTATGGGCATGAAGCATGTTTGTGAGTACATGTATTGTTCAGGATGCTACAGCAAATGATACCATTATACATGACTGATGGGAAAATAACATTTAACAGTTAATATATATTTATGTTTTTAAAACCAAAATGGATGCTTTATTAAGCTTTGGTTTTGCCCATGGCTGTTACATAAAAGCTGCAGCTATAATTGCTACAAGCTGTTTATTTAGTGTCTGCTGTATTGTTTATTTGAAGGGAATTTTTGTAATAAATATCCAGTATGACATACTGTTACAGTTCTTCCAAAACTTCAAGTCCTTTGTTTCTTCGCTATTGTATTATCTTTGTCATGTTAGGCTTTAGAACATTTCATGTTATTGGCTCTGCATAAGTGAGCTTTTGTTTTGTGCTCAACAGAACTATTTTTACCTTGTTTGTGACTAGTAGGATAATAAGAATGGCTTCCTGCATTTTGTGGTCTCCCTTCATCCAAAATGCTAATTGGAATACCACTGAAACAAAATTAACCTTGTATTTTCTTAGATTACTCAAAGCTTAATGTTGCAATGGAACACAGAAAAAAGAATTGATTGTAAAACTGACAGCATTAACTGTAATGAGGTCTGTTTAAAGGAACAGAAAGAGCAGGACTTGGGAGAGACTGAAACATGCGAGGGGAGGCATCAGAGCATCTTCTGAGGGGGGCAGCAGTGGCTTTCTTCTTGGTTCTTCCAACTTTGGTGACAACACCAAACTGCAATAAACAGGGCAATTTTCATAAAAGTGATTCCACCTTCTGCATCCTGCTGTGTTGGGCCAGTCAGCAGAGCATCCCTGTTTCCTCCTACAAATTTCTGGGAGTTCTTAGCACATCCCATCAGTGCAGGCTAATGCTAACAGCTGCAAATGGCTTCATTGTATCTGCTTAGTGCACGTTATTTTTTTTCAGGACACAGAATCTATAGCTATAAGTTAGAAAAAAACCCCCAGACAATTAAAAAATTCTTTGGAGCCATCTATATCAAAGACTAGACTAAATTTATGTACACATACCACCACAGATTTCCTTGTTTCAACTGATGTCAAAGTATTATAAATGGGAGAGTCAGGAAGATGTGAAACTAAGAAGCTTTTTTTTGGGTTTTCTTTAAAGTGACTGGTAGATTGCCAAAGTTTCGTATAATGCTATTTACATATTTTTCTACTATTTGTTAAAGCTCTTCTATGCTATGTGTTCTAAGCATTTTTTTTAGGTATGAAAGCTAACATTCTGGTTATTTGTGCTACAGAAAATCTTTACTGCAAAAGGGGACATGGATGCCCTCCACAAAAGGAGTATGGGGCTAGGGGCGGAAATACTACTAGTAAAGGATAAGAAGATTTCTGTACGTGAATTTAGCCAAAGTTATACCTGGTCTGTAGTACTTGAAATAGGTGAAACACTGCTGTGGGGCAAAGTACCCAGAGAACGGCTCGCAGCTTCTGGCACTTCTAGAAAAGAGAGAATAATATGGGCAAGTTTTCAAAGTATGTTTGTAAGAAATTGATTTGTTACAAGGACTTCCTAAGATCTGAAACTGTTTGGCCTTTGGTATCACTCAGGAAATCTATTGTAAATAGATGGGCCCTGTGTAAGTGCCTGAGACACTTGCCTGCTCAAAAGAGGAGAAACAGTTTTGTTAACAACTTTGTTAATAGCCAGAGCTCGACTTAAAATGCAAGAAAATCTCCCCACAACCACCTAAATGAATCAGTGTAGAAACAGATGCAGGAACACAATGCAAAGAGCACTCAATCCAGTGTGAGAAGTAGTCATATAGATGGAGGGAGTCAAGAAAACAAATACAGCTCAGAGATATTTTTTTTCACTAATTTAGTCCAACTGAAATGTTTGTATATGTGTGCAGGAAGTCTAGGAAGCTAAACAGAGAAGCAGAACTAATAAGAAAGGTATTGAAGCTTAATTATAATAACAAAGCATAGTAGAAAGTAGCTATTTGGGATGAAACAGATTTTGAAGAGCTTAAGAAATTAGAAGGGAAAGGGTTCAGTAGTGTTTCGTAGTAATTATATGATAGAAATACATGAAATAAGTATAGATAATTGTTTTCTGGTAGACCAGAATCCTGGCTAAAGATAGTACAGGTGTGTGCTATAGGCATCTGTGATCAGAGTTGGGTACAGATTAATATCATTGTACTAGAGAAGATAATTCTAGAAAGTTGAGTGTTACTTATTCTGTTATTATGAGAGGCTTTATTTCCTGTTTACTTATTTGGGAAAAAAAATACTATTAGGATTGTTAGCATTCACCTATTCCTGGACACGATACTTTGCAGGCTCCTTTATCAAATCTTCACTAATACTGGATTTAGATGCTGGGTTCAGAAAGCAGTAAGAACGTTACAGAAGAGGTCATACAGCGATTCAGAATTTAAAAAAAAAATGAGTTGGTGTGCAGAGCTCAAAAGACACCTATGTGAAGTAGGTTCAGAACTTGTTTTGAGGTGATAGATGCAACTGTCTGGAAGCCGCACCCTGAGTACAGGGGAGGCATTGTAAGGAGTAGTTCCAGTTTCCAGTGAATAACAACCTGAAGAAGCTATTAAGATTTTTTTTTTCCCTGTCAAATTTTGACTCACCTACAAAGCTACAGCTGAAAAGTCTGTTATATGAATAAAGTAAGAATTGCCAGAAGTCATGCTGAATTAAATTTTTAAAAGTAAATAAAAATAAATAATAAGAGATTCCCTTAGCTGTGTAAAAAGGAAAGAGAAATGAGGCTGTCTGCAGCAAGAATTTTGTTGATTTTAAGGATAATGTAGGTACTAAACCAAGAGTAGTTGTGGTACAGAAATAGAAATGTCCACAGCCAAATTGGAAGCAAAACTCAAATAGCTTAGTACAATTGAACTGGTGGGCCCAAGTAATCTTTATCCCAGAAATTTTTAAAACTGGCACATGAAATTACAGGCCAATGACAACTATTTTAAATAAATTTCAAGTCCAGGTGGTACAATATGATCAAAGAATACCAAATGTAATTGCTATACTTAGTGGAAAAAGTGACTGGAGCACCTACAGGCCTTTTTGTCTGACTCCACAGAACACAACCATTCCTAGGAGAAAATTTGAAGGAAAGAATATCAAGAGTTGGAGATAAAGGTACAACTAGCAAGAGAAAATCCGACATTTACCCAAGTAGATAAAATGTTATAGTTCTTTCATAAAGTAACAGACTTCTACACAGAGGTCATATGGTACTGTCCTTACTCTGGACTGCAGTAGAGCATTTGATACAGTGCCATATGGGAAATCAGTACTTTTTATGGAGAAGATGAAATTTGGCACTAGGCTTGTATGGTGACAAGGATATGCTGAAGGGACATTAATGATTTGGATCAATTGTATCTGATTAAGCTGTTATTTGACCTGGCACAGAATAAGAATGTGTTAAAGCAAGTTTACTAATTGGAACATCATTTAGCACCCAATGACCTTGAAGAATAGTTACACTTCATGCTATAAGTTGAAGCACATGAATTATTCTTAGGTATGTCTGCTCCTGTCACAGTAGTCACAGTAGCATGAACATGATCTGTTATTATACTTCCAGAGCATGGGAGATATAATTGTAATTATAAATAGGAGTAATAATAAAAGCATGTAAGTTTAAATTACACCACATGCAGATTTCTATGTACAATTCTCATCATTTGTTTACAGTGCAAAAAGTAAGTTCAGACTGAAGTATGTGCAGAAGAGGGCTTGTAGGAAGGTCAGATAGGTGTCTACTAACAAGAGAGAGAAGAATGTTAGACCTAATGTACACTTCTGTGTAAAGAGAATATACTTACTACCTAATTTGTTTTTAAGTGAGAACTGTAGTCCCTCTTTGAAAGTATTATTTACACAAGAGCCTTAGTGTTTGCCATTATAAAAATACCTTCTCTTTTTCTCTTCTGTACGCACAGAGTAAATTGCTGGATGCAATACTAATCTGTCTGGCTTCTAGGCAACAGAAGCCTGGAACAGCCCAGAAGTACTATATTTAGGGTTCTTCTGTGACAAGGAAAATTGATGGAATCTTTATGATGGCGACAGCTGACCCAAATTGCCTTTAGTAGGAATTTCCAATAGTCACAAATGGGAATGAAGCATCCAATTTATTTCTTTATACAGTAACTCTGACATACTCCCTTAATTTTACTAGCTGAGATAAACCTGATGTGTTTGCATGCATTACAGAGACAAGCATCAATTCTAAACTAACGCATATGTGTGGCATGTTAAAACAATCTTAATTCAAAGATCAATTTGTAATTATGAGTTAATAATTTTAATTCAATCTGAATTATTACTTACTTGGCAGAACTGAGGACTTTTGGAGCAAAGGCCTGAAATAAAGAGATTACAGAGAGGTCTGAGATCTGACGAGTCCTGAAAATATTAAAATTGTGTATTTGAAGTGCACAGTGGTAGAATGTGTTCCATCTCACCCATTTGTCCAGTGAGAAATAAGGGCCAGAAACAGGTATTTAAAAAAAATCATATCCCACTAGTACTGACAATTAGGAATTGAAATATCTGTTTTAGATCTCCATCATGTAACTAAAGATTATATCCTCCCGTGCTTTTGGGTGGTGGTGGTTATAGTATTTGGGTGCATTTGCCATGTTTTAGTTTTTGCTACTCTCAGGCTACAAGAAACATGACTTTCAAAAAGCAACAGAAGGCACAGAGGAAACAGTGCTTCTTTTTGAACTTCTCACAGCTGTGTTCAGATGGAGCAGTAGAAGCTGGTGCATTGAAATATTCAAAAGATGATGAAAAGGGATTTTACTTTTGGGCACCACTTGGAAGAGGTGGAAGCAGAAGCTCTTGGCTGGAACCTCGTCGTCTTTCTGCTGCTGTAGGTTTTTCTGTAGTTTGAGAAAACAAATCGTAGAGTCAACATTTCTTCAGAAATATATTGTCCCAGGTAAGAGAGTGCCAGTAGCTGAAGGAGGATTTCTTATATTATTGTAACTTTTGGGGGTTTCTGTTGTATGGCAGCTTGGCATCCTACTGCTTTCTTTATTAACTAGTGGCATACCACCAAATTTCTAGGCAGGTATCTGTGCTGTGAATGCCTGCAGGAGCTCCGTGGGAGACTTGCCTCCTGGGAGGCGAGCTCTGTGACACAGGGGAGGACGCTGGGGCAGGCTGCTCAGCTGGAGGAGGTGTGCCCAGCTGGCTGCATCTTACCCTTGTGTTAGACAGCAGCTCCTGCTGAGTTTTTGCCTGGAAGAGCTGCTGCCTCGCACAGAGGCGAGATGCATTTTCTGCCTGTGTAAGGGGCTGGCTCTTGGCAGGAGTCAGCTCTGTGTGAGGCGGTTCTTGCCAAGATCAGGATAATGCACTCGCACCTCCCCTCCCCTCCCCCTTCACTTGGAGAACCGTATGGCACATGGCTGGTCCATGATGTTGTAGGTCACCCTGCCAGTAACCTCAACAGTTTTACCGTGACTGCTTTTAGAGAAAAATGATGCTCGCTGCAACTAAGGATGGCTAGATCCAGTCTGAAACTGCTAAAACCATGTCCCTCTCAAACACTTAGAATAAATTCAATGTAGTGGTGTTTTTTTTTCATGTTTTTAATAAAAAGGAAATTAAATTCTGATAAATGGCAACTTTTTCACATTAGTGGAGATTGCTTACCTTCATTTGCAGTTAAGGTCTCTCTGGAAGGTAAACATGGTTTCTGCAATAAAACAAGGAAAACAAGTATTAAATGGCATGTGACTTGTACAGCAAAGTCAATCTTTTTATACTTTTTGTGAACTACTTCACATGTAGAACTGACAGCATTCTGGAGGGATTAGGAGGTGGGGACATGGTCATTCTATGAAGCGCCTCTAGTTGTATGACCTTGAAGCTTGGGAATTTGCACAGGAGATTTCGAAAGAATCCCAGTTTCTGTGTATAAGTAGATGGACAGAAATAAAATGTAGAGATGTGTGCTTGCTTTTTTTTTTTCCTAACTGCCACCAGTAAGGTTATGGTGTAGCAAACGGTTTGTTCTTATCTCAAGTCCAAAACTGAAGTAGTCCATTACAAATACTTATTAGTCAAGATTTGAGTATTTTCATCTTTGTTAAGCCATGCTCACAAATGTCTGAACACATTGCTTTTTCCTGAAAGTTAAACTGTCATCTTAGGCTCACAGTAAAAAATTGCCCAACATACCAGTTTCAATTTTTCTCATTTTGAAACAATGATAATAAACTGTCAGTTTTGAAACATTTTTCAAATTAATTTCTTTGAAAATTGCAACAAGTTCTCTCACTTTCACCCACAGAAGGTTTGGGGATATTTTTCCAGTGATGAAATATTTACTGGAAAACCTCTGACCAATTCTGGTAAAAATCCCACATTTTTCTTGAGCTTTCATTCTTACAATAAATCCGTGTTCCCCATATGCAGGCCTGTGTATATCAGGGAATACTTCTGAATGGTCTGTGTTCCCATTTCTCATTTTATTCAGTTCTTACACTGTGTTTGTTGTTACATCCTGAAGTATTGAATCCAAACATCCCTTCAATAAAAATATTTTTCTACTTGAGCTTTCTCACTACTGCATAGTTCATGGCACCCAAGTATTTCCTTTTTTTATAGCTCTCTCCCCTACTCTTTTCATGCATTTATGTTGTACCTAAACTCGTTATAAAATTAAGTTTTACAGTAAATTTAAAAACACCTGTAAAATTGTTTGATTATGCAATTACAAGTCAACTTACCGGTGAATTTACTGCATTGGAAGTTTTCTTCCTGCAGATTGGAAAAAAAAATAAGAGTATGGTTACTTAACAGATGCATGAATTTATTTAGCTGTAGCAGTTAGGGAAAAAAATGAGAAGAATAATAAGGGTGTCATATATAATGTGGGTACTCAAAAAAGGTTCTTAAAACATGAGAGAAAGTTACACTCTGTAGCATCCAATATTTAGGATCACAACTTGGGTGTGGCAGAAGAGTTTTAATGAAAACCACAACTTTCTGCATTTATAGGCATGCATGTGCTATTGCTGCAGTATATGACTAAATTGAACAAGCCAGACAGCATCTACCATCAATGGCAGGCACCGAAGGACAATGCCACTGGCATACAAACAGTACTCCTCCAGTAATAATAAAAGCTTACCTTTACCTAGTCAGGATATCTTTCATGAACAGCAATAAAAATTACTCCTGAATTTTGATGGCCACAGGTAAGGGTAGGAGTTAGCTCCTAATACACTTATTAACCCTATCCCCATCAAAGACATTTTATTATCTTTTACTCACAGGCCCCTTGGTAATGGAGATGGAGCTGCTCTGGTGGGAAATCTGCATTCTTGTGTGTTATTGAAGCTATGATCTAGAGATGCAAATCACATAATTAGTATGCAATATTAGCTGTCTCTGAACAGTGCGTTTTCCTCCCTACCGTTTCAGTGTTAACGCAGTGAAAATATTCAGTTGTTTAATTTTTGTCTTAACATGTTTGCACTCTGGTTATACTAGAAATCAGTTCAGTAACATTTCTTGCTTATTGCTGACTGTTAAAGAGAAAATTTACACTGACACACTCCACTACGTGTTATTTTAAGGTCACCAGTGACCTACTGACAACAAATCCCTCTCATATTGCCATGTTTTCAGTATATAATACTTACTTTCATCATTGTTGTTTGCTTCATGGTCCTGTAATGGAAAAATACATTAGGTTTGATAGAAGCAACTAGAGAAGGAATTATTAAATGGGAAGTACATAAACTAGTCTTGGTAATCTGTAGTAATGTTTAAAGAAATATTTGTACAGAATGCATATAAATATCCAGAATAGTTTTCAATAGCTTTTATGATAGAGTATGAAAAATTTTAGCAAACATCAATCTAATTCATTTTGAACATTATAATAACATTGAGATTGCTTGTAGTGTTGAGAAAATCAGCCCTGAATTTTGCAGCAAGATCTTTTGGTTCATGTTTCATTTCCAAGCTGGAAAGCAGAAATTTTGCAGCAGATTTAAATATACTATCATAGAATCATAGAATCATAGGGGTTGGAAGGGACCTCAAAAGATCATCTAGTCCACCCCACCCCCCCTGCCAGAGCAGGGTCACCTAGAGTACATCACACAGGAAGGCGTCCAGGCGGGTTTTGAATGACTCCAGTGAAGGAGACTCCACAACCTCTCTGGGCAGCCTGTTCCAGTGCTCTGTCACCCTCACAGGAAAAAAATTTTTCCTGATATTCACCTTGAACCTCCTGTGCTCCAATTTGCACCCATTACCCCTTGTCCTATCACAGGTCATCACTGAAAAAAGCTTAATTCCATCTTCCTGACACTCACCCCTTACATATTTGTAAACATTGATGAGATACTACTCATACTAAGAACACATCTTCCACTAGAATGGAGGATACTGAGTAGACTGTCTTTTCATGATGCTAAAATTTAAGTGATCCAACCCATCTCCCAGCTTCTTTTGAAGGTGTTTTCTTTTGGCTCCCACTTCTTGTCTTTTAGGGAATCAGACTCCCTTATGACAAGTACCTTTCAAAGAGGCACCAGTTATAAATTTGTCCACCTTCATCCATCATGTTAATGGGTTTTCACTAATGCTGGTCACAAATGCATCCATTCTCTGGTTAGAGAGGTGTAATCCATCATCCAACAGTTGATGGAGTCAAACAGGGAGAAATTTTTCTCCCAGTCAGCCCAGGCCTTTGAGAGGAACAAGGGTTACAATTCTGTTAACATGATCAGTGCTGGTTAGTGTTGAGAATGGATTGAATGGGAGCAGTTAACAGATGTTCCAGGGATTTGTCAGTATGCATAGTCAGGGTTGGAAAGGCACAACACAGCACTGGACAAACATCATGCTCATTACTGTGTTTTTCTTTAACACTGCAAAGGCTGGCCATTTTCACAATAAGCAAAGGCCCAAGAATTTGGACTACACTGTGTATTTTTTTCCTAGGCTGACTCTTGTGCCAGACATGGTAACTGCAGGTACCCAGGAGCTGAATACACCCCTTGTACAAATGGGTGGTGTTTTGGGAGCTCCATCCTTAGTGCTGTAACTCACGCAGTGTGTAGCCACAGCAGAATGATAGTTTTTCTTAATTCTCTGCAAAGTTAGGATGATACCATCTCAGAGGTAATCTCTGAGAACAAATTAATGGAGAAGTCCCAGCTGCAATATGGCACTCAAGTCTGTTTTGAAGCAGGAGTATTCTTGTTAGTGCTTATCAGAGAGTAGAATTTCTGTTCAACATTGACCCCAGAAGGATTTAAAAAAAAAAAAAAAAATCTTATAATCTTATCATATTGTTAAGAAAAGCTGAGAAATCAAACCATTTCATAAAAGAGAACTCCTGGTCTTAGCACCACTCATGAGGTGTAAGGGAATCTAAAACGCTGCTGCCATTATATGTAGAGGTGTGCAACACACCCCCACTCCAAAACACCTGGTATATCTAGCAGTGGAGTGCAAGTAAGACTATAAGAAGTTCTCATACCACCTGCATTACGTTACCATAACATCTAATGCTAAGGTATGACCCCAAATTCCTAAAGTTAAGCATTTAATTTCTCTATGTAGTTACTGATAGACTGATTATTTCTTAAAACCTGTTCAGAGCATTGGGCTGGGAGAGAGTTTGATGCACATACTTCTTGGAACAGATGCTGATGCAGTTACTGTCATGCTGTTTCTTGGTAGTTTGTTCCTCATGCACACTGTCTCTTGTGCTAACACAATTGTTAGTAGAGCTATGGTGCAGAACAACTTATGGAACTAATCTGGCTGCAAAAGGAAGTTTTTATGCACTTGCTTTTGCCCACTTGCTGCAGTTAGACAAGTTTCCCAGTAGTTTGCTTCAGAAAACAAAGGTTTGCTAACAGTGCAAGAGAGGGACTGGGGACAAGCAGAGAGGAAGAAGAGGAATGACTTAAAATACAGCCTTAGGAACACAAAGTTTGTAATTACTCCTTTATGAACTGCATTTTCTAGTGATACTGGTTACTCAGACTACTAAGTCTGACCTTTTAGAAAGATTCCATTTTCAGAAAGTACTAGTCATTCATCTGAGAAAAATGAGGCTCAAGGATGGTGCTTTAGATTGGGTAAAATCACCAGTTACTACTGAAAGTAACGTTCCTGGAGTTCAGCTGGTATTTTTTTTATTAGAAAATATTAGGGTTTTTTTTGTGGACTGAGATGCATATCCCTTAAAACATTTGAAGTTTTTCTTGGATCAGTACAGATGTCCACTGTACCAAAAGAGTAATAGCCACAATTACAATATTAGATCTATCTGACATTGAGTAATCTGTTATTTAATCCAGGATAATAAAAAGCATCTATCTTTATATATATATATATATA
>NW_008593735.1:0-18206 GCF_000691845.1 Merops nubicus | reverse complement strand
CCCTTCCAACACCTAACATTCTGTGATCCTATTAGCTGAAGCAAGTCAGAAATGAATGAAAAACAAGTAAAATTTTGTTGTCATTCAAAACTAGCTAAGAAAAAAAATTGTTAGACTAAATAGTCCAAAAGGTTAATAAAAGATAAAGGCTAATAACAGGTTAACAGAGTGACTAGTGAGTAATACTTTAGCAATAATGTAGGAAAAACAGATGAAGAGTGAAGGAAAAACCCCTTAAAGATATCACAAACATTCAGAAAAAGGAAGAGATTATAGATTTCAAGTACTAACAGAGCTAGATGAAGGTATAGCGCAAGGGAAGACAAAGTAAATACTGGCAAATCCAAGTGTGCTTGGTGACAAGAATACTAAATTTATTGTCAGGGAAAATATAGGAACAGAACAAAAAACCTTAATGGAAAACCCGGTAGGAAGATCTGCTGAACAAATAAGTGGGCAGGAAAAAAAAGCAGTTTTTGAGACCATTTAATTCCAGGCTGGAGTACTGAAAAAAACCTCTGATTTTCATGCCACCAACACCAAGGAGAAAGAAAAGAGAAAGTTTTTAGGAAAGAGGAACAAAAAGTAGTTAAGAGACTTCTTTAGGAAGATATAGTAAAAAGAATGGATTAAGTTTACTAGAAATATGTACAAAACCACAGGTAGAAAAATAATTGTCAGGTGCTCCAGTTTCTACCTTCGTAATGCAAGAATGAAAGACTCAAAAGACACAGAAAGGTGATACATTCAAAACTGATCAAAAGGAGTGATTTTTAAACAGAGTAAGTTGCACATAGGACTCAGTGTCACAAGACAATCTGTAGGTCTAAAAGATCAATAGGAATCAGAGTAAAGTTAGACATTTATCTGAAGGTATATAAATCCTCAGGCAGCAAAGTATAATCCAAATGCTACCTGACAGCAGTTAGAAAATTAGTTCATATTTACAGGTTATTCCATAATCACTCATTATGTCACCTCATACATTCTCTTTTGATACATTAAGGATAAGACCTTTAGTTTAGATGCTATGATACCAGGACCCCTACTTTCCAAAATGCATCCCTGGAGACCACTGATGTGGAAAATTAGGAAAGAGAAGAGTGTTTAGGTCATCACTGAGCTGAGTGGTAACCAAATATGAAACAACAATGAAGGATATACAACATCCATACCATACATTTTTGCAGGACTATTCTAGTTTTGAAGACATAAGGATATAAACATGCAAAGTTTGCAAGGCAAGAGAACTTCTATCGGGGCCAGCTGGGGAAAGAAAACAACAAAACCTCTTTATGTTAAACACATAAATCTTTGTTTCTTCCAAATAAAGTTTCAGGAACATCATGGCTTTTGTGTTTGTTTTTCAGAATATACCAACTGGTGTAACAAAATGTGTTAATTCTCCCTATAAAACTTGACTAGCCCATTTCATATATGCCAGTCATTGCTCTAAAGAAAGAAAACAGCTTTGTTTTTTGAAAGAATGACCTGACAGCATTAATTTTTTTTTTTATTTTAGGTTCATCTGGTTCTGTAGTCAGAGGCAGGCTACTAGACTAACCTCACTGAAGCCCAAAGAGGAGATGATCCTAACAGACCTTTAGTGATGTCTGAAGTACAGGCTTAAAGGCAAATCCCTGCTATCCTCTTTGGTTTAAGAGAGAGAGAAGTGATGTCATGCTCTCCCTGATAAATACTAATTTCAAAGTGGAAGTTAAAGTGAATTCTCTACCCCAGAGGAATATACCTGTTGGATGAAGCTCTGCAAACATTCTAATCGAACAGCAAAAATCATACAAAGATCAATAGAGTGAGAATTTCAGTCTATAAATGTAAATCCTTTCCCACTTGAAAAGAGACATCAGAGGATGGGCTTTCTCTGACAGGCTCTGGAATTTTCCTACAGTGTATGTGAAAAAAAGACTCCTGGCATGTTGATTGGAATTATGTAGTTATATTAGTCCTAGATACTAAAATTTCTATTTTGACTGCTGAGCCTTTTATTTTCCATTCCTGGAGTACTGCATCCAGTTCTGGAGCCCCCATTACAAGAGGGATGTAGACCTGCTGGAGCGTGTCCAGAGAAGGGCCACCAGAATGATCCGAGGGCTGGAGCAGCTCTCCTACGAGGACAGACTGAGAGAGTTGGGGCTGTTCAGTCTGGAGAAGAGAAGGCTCCGAGGTGACCTTATTGTGGCCTTCCAGTATCTTAGGGGGGCCTACAAGAAAGCTGAGGAGGGACTTTTTAGGATATCGAGTAATGACAGGACTAGGGGGAATGGGGCAAAGCTGGAAGTGGGCAGATTCAGGCTGGATGTGAGGAAGAAGTTCTTCCCCATGAGAGTGGTGAGACCCTGGAATGGGTTGCCCAGGGAGGGGGTTGAGGCCCCATCCCTGGGGGTCTTTAAGGCCAGGCTGGATGAAGCTCTGGGCAGCCTGATCTAGTGGGAGGTGTTCCTGCTCATGGCAGAGGGGGTGGAACTGGGGGATCCTTGTGGTCCCTTCCAACCCTGACAGATTCTGATCTGTTTTAGCAGAGGACTTTAGAACACTAATGGCTCAATGGTTGGACTTGATGATCTTGGAGGTCCCTTCCAACTTAAAGGATTCTATGATTCTATGATTTTCTACATATGTTCTTTTTAGCCTTTTCCCTATTATAGTTAGTCAACTCATTCCCTTTTATTTTAAGCCTCATATGAGTTTTTTTTTGTTGTTGTTCAATGGCTTCTTTATTCTGCCACACTAGTGAGAATGCTTCTTTCCCCGGTTCTCTTCCCTCAATTCCTCATGTTTACTCTGTTCAAAGAAGAAATGTACAACTGTATGAGATGATAATACTCAGTGAGGTTGAAACTCTCACTATGATTCTTTCTTTTTTGTACATCCAGAATGCTATTTTAAGAAAATACCCTTACATACTTTGTAGTTGCTTACATGCTTTACTGTTTATTGTCCTCAGCTTATCAGGCTGATTAATTTCTAAAGCAGGTTTTCAGCACTAAAATCCCATCTACTTTGCTACAAAGCATTTGGCAAATGCGTAGCTTCTCTTTGTGTATTTCTGCTCAAGAGCAATTATTTTACTTCTTGATATTCACAACTGTATTATCACACCGAAGACCTCTACCAATATAACTGTGTCTTCCATTAAATTTATAGCTAATTTAATGTCACATGTAATACCTGCCACAGTCAGGTATAAGTGTTTTACAGACAGGACGGTGTCTGATTTTTTTTAACCAAGTCCAGCTCCTTTTATCTCTGAACATTTCACAGTCCTTGGTTCTTCTCTCTGTGTATTTGTGATATTGGGAAGCACTGTTTACAGCCTTTGTTTTACAGATATCAATAGAGAGACACTACAACCCAAATCCATTTCCTGACTAGTCCCATTGTCACATGATGACTTGAATGAGTTGAAAAGCAAGATTTAGGAAGCTAGATCTTGAACCACAGCAACATCTTCCTTCTTTGATATAAAAATTCAATGTTCTAAATGGCTTTAACAGATAATAAATATTTTCCAGTTTAAAAAGCTTAACAATGTGTATCCTTATTAGCTATATTTTCCTTGCCTTTTTCATCACATCAGTGCAGTAATAGTAAGGCCTTCCTAACTGAAATAGAATTAGGATTGCAATTGTCATTGTATGAATTGCTACATAAATACAGAGGAAAAAACAGTGATGTTTGTAGTGCAGATACGCTGTAAGTTATAGGATAGATAATAGATAAACCTCCACATGAGTACAGTTAAATATTTTCGCAATAATAGGATTCAAGAGCCTTACTGAAATGGAAACGTGAAGTAGACATGAGAATTGACCAAGGCTGCTAACTTCCCTTTTGCTGTTTGAAGCACTAGGTCCTTTGTTCCTCTGCTGACTTCTTAAAAGAAAGTCACCGTGTCTTCATTTAACCTTGACTGGAAAGCCAGCATGTGTTGACATTATTTATAAAGCACTGCTCACTAATTTATTAGGGTCCCACTCAGACGTTCCTTGTTTCTCCAAACTTATGTAATATCCTTGAGTCTCTGCAAAGTTACTGTCCTTGTCTACCTCTATGCATTTGTCTTCTGATGCCTAAACCTGCCATTGCCCTAGTAGTGATGGACATAATGCAGTTCAAAAGATGCCTTTCCCCTTTGAAATAATAACTAACAAAGCTCACCCTTAAAACAGCAGTTCTGGTGGCAGTGGAGGAAATTTCCCTTGATTCTTACTCTCTCTCCATTTGTATCTTCTCAGAAGTTCTTTTGGGGTAATAAATAGGGACACTCTGGCTGAAGTCACTTTGATGGGGCCTGCTCAGTCTCTTCCATTGCCACTTTGCAAGGGAGAACCTTCCCTGGCCTCTATCAAAAGCACTTTTTCTACTGCCACTAAGAGTTCAGTGACTTTCTGATGACCTCTGGTGAAAAAGAGAAGTTTTGTAATGTCTCTGTAGCTTAGGAAAGCCAGAACTTCCCTGTTCCTCACCTATCTTTACCAGGTGTTTGTCAGAAAACCATTAGCTTAGCAAAACACTGGAAGATGCATCATTAAGGCAATAATACTTCTCCCACAAATTTCATCAGTGCACCATCACATGTTTGCAGGTGTAGTCTATAATCTGATACCTGCCCATTCTTCTCCTCTCTATAGCCTTTAGTAGGCTCTCCATATGTTTCAGTACCCTTTTCTTGTCTCTCTGGCTGCCATCTGAGATGTGAATAGAAAACTGACTGACCTTGGACAATAGCACTGCTTCACATATGGTCTGTGGCTCAGAAATCATTTGGGGACACAAAGGAGAACAGTCTATATAATATGACTGCCATGTAACAAGAGATCAAATAACTTCCCTGACGTGGGGACAAGTTTTACCGTTGTGCTAAATAATGATGCAGGCATTAAGAAGGAATAGATGTTGAACAGAGAAAAAAAGATATGTCTTTACAGTCATGAAATTCCATCATTTTTTGCTAGTGAAGTGATAGGATAAAACCAAATAAACATTATAGGCCTGTTTATGATCTTGGCTTTTCACTTATAACCTTGCTCATAAATAACGTTTGTAAAAAGCTCTCTTTTGGACCATTGCAGTAATCACCCGATTGGCTGTATCAACTGACAGTACACACCAGAGAACTCACAGAAAGAAATTTCCTTGCCTTTGCAGTAACTTGTAAAAAGGTACTGAGTGTCAGAGCTCCATACCAGCACACAGTCAAACATGTGCGATGTTTCTTAGCAGTTTCAGAAATCTAGATCTAGAAGTACAGGTTTATAATTACCCCAAAAAGGCTATAGTCTTTTTTCATTCTGAAGCAAGCCAATCAGATATCCTGACCATGAATGGTCAGCTATCCTTTGCCTATAAAAGCAAGGGAGAAGCCTTTTCCTTCTTGATGAAACCTCTATAATGAATGTAATAAAGAATGAAATAGTGAGATTCTATAGCACTTATACAGTAATCAGCAGAAATGGATGAGAGATGCTACCCTTTGTGTAATTATAACAACCACAGAAACTTAGGGTACATGTGTTCTTTATAGCATAGCTCCACATGGGAAGATGCATTTTTGCTAATTCAAAGATACCCAGAACCTATTTTGTACAGTTTGTTCTTCTTTGAATTCCGTTGTCTCTTCAGAAAAGTATAACTAAGGTGGGGGGGGGGGGGGAATCCTTTTGAAAAAAGTATTTGTGAACTCTCCTCCTTATTTTTCAGAAATATGGGGCTTTGATCCCTTCCAACAAGTTCTGCCTGGCACTACAGTCCTTCCTGCTTCATTCATTAAAAATAGCAATGCAGCAGCATGAATATATACTTTGGGATTCTACATTAAATGCAGAGTCTTGCATCCTAGGCTGGCTTACATCGGTGTAGCCCTTTGATGTCTCCTGGCACACCACTGCAGCTGTCCCTCGTAGTAGGCATTTGAATTGATTAACATTCTTGCTCCTTTTTTATTTCCCTCCTGCTCTCAGGGCTGTACCCTGAAAGATTTACTGTGCTTTGGAAGGGTGAGGCACTCTGTGAATGCTCTGAGGACAACATAATTGCTGAATCAAAATCTCCCATGAGAATGGGAGCTTTGAACTTTGCTTTAAAGGTTTAAATTCTCTATTTCTCAGCATATGTATAACAGATTGTTAGAGAATAATCTCCTAATAAGATGCATGTAGATAACCAGAGGAAGAGAGAGAAGCAGTCTTTTAAAATATTGTCTGCTAAAATTCAGACAGTAAATCTTCAGTCCAGCAAGTAATTAAACACATAAATAGTCACATGAAGTTCACTGGGACTACTCATGCACACAGTTATGTGTATAAGCATTTGTACTATTGGGATTTAGAAATGAGAATCTAATTAAACAAAACAAAAATGGTTAGCAACCCAAACAGGGTTGAGTCACTGTCAGAACTGTACTACAGTTGCAGACTAGTGCATTGTTAGTCTGAAGATACAAATCAAAATTCCTTATTTCATTAGGTGTGGGTCCCAGTGTTTTATTTTGCAATATCTAGTGGCATTAACATATTTTAGGGACTATCAAAGAGAAGATTCTTAGAGGATCTGTGGTTGCTAGGAGACTAGTACTTCAGTCCTGCAAATCTTCCACACTGCAAAGAGCAAACAGGCAATAATCAGGTTTTCTTGCCAGACAGCACTCAAACAACTGAAGTTTATGGCTTATTGTTTAAAAATTGTGATTTTTACCTTAAATTCGTAGAATGGAAAAACTTAAGGGTTGCTAGATTTCTCCAAGTGAGTATCTTATCTTGTATCTATAAAGTGCCACCTTTAAATTCTTTTTTAATCAATAATACCTCGGGTGTTTTAGATCCAGAAACTAGGCTTCTGTGTGCTGGCAGGTTCCAGACAGCATAGAAAGTGCTGAGCTCATTTAAGAGAGTTCAGAGAGAGAGTTTTGCCATCCCCAGGCCTGCCATTTCCATTCCTGTAGACACACACGATTTCTACCCTGAGCAGTCTCAAACTGGCAGTTTTACCACCTGCAGCTCCCGGCACCTTGCGGCCTCCCAGCTTACAACTACAGCATCAACAAGTGCCTTTGTCTCTCCAGCACCCACCCAGCTCAGGATACAAACACTCATTACCAGGGGTGCTGCTGTGGAGTTTGTGCCACATTGACTGCATTTCCTAATTTTAAATTAATTAAAAGAAATATTCCATAATTTCTAAATCAGTGTGTCTACAGGTCACAGCAAGAATCTCGGAAATCACTGAGGGCTATAATTTGGTGATCTTTAAAATTCTGTGTTCTTTGTGACTCAGGAGCTATGCTAAGCACAAAAGCACACTATTTTCAGTGAAATAACACTTGTTATCGGAATTGCATATGGGTTTTGTGCTCTGCTGCATCATTGTCTTTAGTACTGTTGCGAAATAAAGTGCCCATGGCAACATAAGGGGATAAGGAGAGAGAAAAAGGGCAAAATCTTAGCTGAAGTCAACATCGGGGGGACTGTCATTCCTTTCAGGAAAACTACAGCTTCCTTCTGATAACCTTCTACTTATTCTGTAATGATTCAAATCAGGTTTGTAATTAGATTTAAGCACTTTATAATTTCAATCTAAACCCTCACAGTTCCATGCAATTACATGTCCTCAATGTGGTGTTTGTCCCCCACCATGGTAAGATTATATAGTAATAGTAACAAGGAACATGGCTGAATCATTGACAAATTCAACCTTCGCTATCTTTTCTTCCTTGCCTTGACAACTAGACTATTGAATTCCAACAGGATGAAAATCTAAAAATAGCACTGTGTGAAGAAAGTCTGCAAGCAAAGCCACTAGATAATACGGGCTCAGTGCTCCCGTGAAATGTGACACGTGCAAAAGCCAGATGTAATTTTAACAATACAGCTTCCTTTTAGACAAAGGAATCTCCAGAGTCTGATTTAATGTCTCCACAGTAAAGTCTAACAATTCCACGTTTTATGTAGGAGTAAGAACAGACTTCTTTAAACTCACAGAAAAGAACCTCTGAGAAGAATGCTAATGCACAGTGTGGTGAACGTAAAAAAGGAAGGACCTCTTATGACCCTGTAGCAATTAAGACACCATCCAAGACCAGCATAGAAGTCACCTTAAAATTATTACAGTGACACAATTGGACTCAACAATGATGACAGAGACCAGTAACATTGTGGCTTTGCATAAAGCATAATCACTGCAGCTTTACAAGTATATTGCCTTGTTTACTATTTCAATATTGGAATGACAATGTGGCTAGATCTTATGCAGGAGTGCAGAGAGGAGCAGGCAAAAGGTGCTTTTCTTACTTTTATACCCTGTGTATAAAAAAAAAAAATAAAGAAAAAGGTAGATTTAAGTAGTTAGCAAATTAGCTGAAGACTTAAGAGGGTAAGGTTCAAGTCTTTTCTCCCTTTTAACATCACTGTCCAACTATGGGAATCCTGTAAGGAACCCAAGCTGTCACTAAAATTGGTACGTCTCTAAGCCCTGTCTTGTTTCACCAATTAATTTCATAATTTATGCCCATCATCTTAAGGCTCTCAGTGAGTTATCCATATAAATACAGCTACATGTTATATATATGTATATACTATGAGTAAATAATGGTCCCTCATCATCTCTTGACCTCTAGGTAGATAGAAAAAGATAGTTTATAAGTTTAGCAGTGAAGCACTGAAGGATGAAACTTTCTAAGCCTCTTTTACAGATGCATATTTTGCATGTGCCATAACACCATTGAGGGACCAAATGTACTAGATTTTGCACTGGCGTCTTGTGATAAAAAGAAGAGCAGCATAAGCCAACAGCACTTCTAGTGATCACTTTTCTTCCCCACCCTTAGGTTTTCCTGGCGTGTAAGCCAAAATGTGACTAGAACCAGCTCCTTTGATTCAGGTAACACCCTAATTCTTTTCTAGTCTGCTGTGGGTTTGGGGAGAGTTTTTTTCTTTTTTAATCTCATCCATAATGTTATTAGGAAGATCCTATTCCTCTGGTGAAGAGAGAGACTGATTTGAAAGAGGAAGATCAAAGATCTCCTTAATTCTATTCTCTGGCCTCATTCTTTTATTGCTTAAGTAAAGTTCTCTTAAACAATTACAGGCACATATCCAAATGCTCTATCGTAGGCCATGGCTTTTTATTCACTGGGATAACCGTTGTTCCAGAAATAGATATAGCCCCATTGCTATGACTTTGAAGCACTATACACATCGGCTGGAAACGGGGTAAAAAATAAGGTGAATCAATAAACAGATATTGTTTTCCACCAGTGCTGTGTGACAGAAGTGAAAGCTTTGAAGTTTCTTTCTTTTCAAGGAAGGATGTGTGACATTGTCTGGGTATATCACTGCACCTTGTTTATTTTACTTTTCACTGTCCACAGACAAGGCCATAAGTGACAAAAGGGATGAACACAAATGTCCTATTTTTATTAGACTCAACTCCCCAGTGCATGGGTCCCAGGGAAGCAATGCTGCCATAGGAACTGACTCACATTGAAGGCAGTAAAGCAGAGAGCAAATTCTGTTTGTTGAAAAAAATGTTTATGCTGGTTTATGTTGTCCTTTCTTTGTAGGGGAGCAGTCATAGTCAGAAGGGTCTGAAAGGATCATGAAAGGTTCCTAGTGTATCCTCCCATGCCAAGACAGGAAAGCTGTATGTAAATCCTTCTAAACTTTGTGGGATATCCCATAGCTATTATGTGCAATCCCCTAAGTATAGAACTATCTCTGTGATTAAAATAGTCCCCCTAATATTTTCTCTAAATATTTTGGCTTCATTTTGAGTCCATTATTTCCTATTCAGTCCACAATGAACATAGAAAATAGTTTATTTCCTTTCTTTTTATGACCACCTTTTCCCTGCTTGAAAACAATTATCTTTACTCATTTCAGTCCTGGTTTTGCTAGGAAAAGTTTCTAGCTATCTTAGCACAGCACACAAAGGTAGTGACCACAGTAAGAAAAATAAAAGGCTAAGCTTTATTTAACAGGAGCACAGGTAATTACTCCTACTACCTAGATAGATGTAGATGTAGTTAGAGCAGAAAATGCATGTTTTGTAAGACACAGAGTTCTACAAGTGTAGGATGTAGTAATCTTGCAGTTCTGCTCCCCCTCTCATCCCTCTCTCCTGTTGTCAGCATTCATGAACAAAACATCTCCAGTATGCAGAGACTTACACAGAGCTATAAAGTTGTGAACAGAGAAATACATAAGATCAGCCATGTTAGAATTCATATGCCAGCCTGGGTCATGTTGACCCAAACTTTGGTCCCACTCCCTACATAGCAGTCCTTGCAAGCTAGGGGTCAGAGCATCAGGATACTGCAGTGACTCCTGACTGCCTCAGATATCATTTTATATTATCTATTGATAAACAGAAGCTTTTTAAAATGACAGCTGCTGTGGCTAAATCCTTTCAAGTAATGTCTGTAGTTACAGTGACCGATGTCTGTAAAATAGACACCCAAGTAAGCATACTGGTAATGTGCAATTAGTAGTGCCACATATTAGTTTAAGAGACACAGGCTCCAGTTAGTCAGTTCAATTGTATTTTCCTCTGGCTCCTCAGTCTCCACTCACTTACAATATTTACAGTTATACTGTAGTTGGTGGGGTCACACTAGAGTCAAGCCAGCTAGTTTGACAAGCAGTGTGGCTTCACCTCACTATTTTAACCTTTTGTAATTCTGTGACACCACACAATGCTGAACAAACTATAGTTGAAAACATAGTTCATCAATGCATTCACAAAAGACAAAAGTGCTGCTCTGTCTCTGCATCATAAATGAAAAAAAACAAAACAAAACCAAACCAAAAACCTGCATGTATCTGTCTCTGTTTTAGCTGGTCAGATTGTCCGGGGAAGGTTTTCCTCTTTGTCTGAGAAGTTTGTACAGCTTCTAGCACCATGGTTCCTTACCTCTGCTGATAGCTACAAAGACTATTTTAATACAAATAAACACTTTAATCACTTTAATTACATGAAGAGGTTCAAATCATCTGGTTGAGAAAAAGCACACTGAACAACTCAAGTGGAGTATGAACTGTCATTTTAGGGCAGGAAGCCTCTTATTTTCAACAGTTTTTGTTCAGGTTTCACTGGATGGTTTGTCAAGCAATATTGAGAAGAGTTGTGGGACCTTTTGGGACTGGTCTGGGTTTTTTTTTTTTTGAGGGACTATGGCATTTTCACAGTAGCTGAGACTACTAGGTATTACAGAAATCAGCTTGACTCACCAAAACAGCCATTTAAGAGCAGCCCCTCTAGTGGCATAAATCAGCACGGCTTGACTTCACCAGAGCTCTGCTAATTTACCCCTGTTGGGAAGCTCGCTCTGAGACTTTACAGAGTGAAAATGAAATTAAAAAAGCAAAACAAAAATCCTAAAATATTAGGAAATAAAACAGCTTGACAATGTTATGTTTCCCCAAGCATGCAGAAGAGAAACCTGTAGGTTGTTTATGCTTAGGGTTCAACTGGTGCTTATTTGATACATGTTCATGCATGCAGTATGTGCCATGAGGACTTAAAGGCTTGTCATGAGAAAAAAGTCCCAGATTTCTTTTGAACTTCTATCTGTTGTGGTTATTTCCAAGCCTCTTTCAGCCAAAATTTCAGTGAGGTTGCACCTTGCTAGGGATTTTTAAAAGACTAGTTCTGAAAAAGATCTTCAACCATGCAGACAGAAAAGGAAAGAAAATCTAGTTTACTAGTTTAACACCCAGTTACTAAAGGGACACTTTGCCTCATTTTTCAGTAAGAATGATAGTGAACATGGGAATAATTGTAGGATATCTGATTAAGAAGGAGGAAGATTTAACAGAAACAACCATAATTAAGGCAGGGCCAAACAGCCTATTCACCCTGGTGATATCAGGAATCCTGTGGTACTCCCCAGCCCAAAATTCTGATGGATTGACACATGAAGGAGCAAGCTCGGAAGGAAAGCTTTTTGTGTGCATTCATTCAAAAGTCATGTTCTAAGTGGTAAAGAGAAAATGTAACATGAAATGGAGTTAAGGCATTATGGTCAAGCAAGCTGAGTACCGAAGGATGAAAAGAATTCACATAAAACAACAGTTCTGGTAAAAGTAACATTTTATTAAGAGAACCAATTTCGTACTATACCTAGATTTGCACTAAGGAATTCATAAAGAGCTCGGATGAGACTTACTTATTAAAACTGATATACTGGAGATTAATTCAAGATTTTTATCCTGAAAGAATACTGTAATTTTTTTAAAAGTAGCATGTTAAAAGGGAAGTCTATCAGGTTGGGAAGAGCTTGTTGGAACACTTTACAAAGAAGTGTTCGAACACATCTTATTACAAATACTTTGTGTTAGTGACTTTGAGTCAATAAACAGGTTTGCCTAAATGATGGAGGTGTTTGGAGATATTGACCACAATTAGAAAGCTCATATAAGAATTGCTTTATATATATATAAAGCAGAATATAATATAAAATAAAATATAAAGCAGAATAATGGAACTAGGATGAGATTTGACACGAAACCATCCACATAAAGACTTAATGTATAGAGCTCATAATTTGCAGGCATCAGAGAAAGGGACATCTAGGTGCAGTTGGACTGTAAAACAGCTATGAGGCTCCAATGTGACAGAACCACAGGAGATCTGAAACAAGCCTAGGATGCACTGCAGATACATTTTCTTTAGAGTTACTGAATTCATACTATTATACGAGATACTGCCAAGGTGTTTTGTACTTGCTCTGTTCACCACTTTCAAATCAGATATGAGTTAATATGGAATAGATCCAGAGAAGGGATACTGAAATGTCTGAGGGAAAGGAGTGCAATCTTCTGAGAAGAGTCAAAGAATCATGTCTTGTTTTCCCTCTCAGATAAGACATCTATTCATGGGAATCGGAAAGCAAGGTGGAGTAATCATCTTTAAACAATAAATTGGTACAACATCAAACAAAGACAAACTGGTCATGCAAAGTTTAAAATGGCTAGAATCATTCTCCAATTTCAATCAGTTTACTAACTCCTTCAAGATTGAGCCATGCAACCTCATAGCCATTGCATGAGATCTGGAGGTGTACATTCAGGTGTGGTGTGAAAATGTTGGGTGTTCAACTTAGTCATTTGCTCTAAGAATTGAAAGGACAATTTATCCGTTTCTTTATAGAACTAGGTCTGTTTATGCCTTATCTTTATGCAAGTTAGTCACAAGCTCCTGAGTTTCAATTTATCACCTAATTTTGCTGTGGAGGATGACTTCTTTCACCCTAAGAAGCATCAGAAGTTGGTCCCAGATAGGGAGGGAATGCTGGGAAGATGCAAAGCTACTCTTGGTGGTGTTGAGAGACTTGGTATGGCTCATTCATGGTTACTTATGTCTAAATTGGCCGAAAGATGCCTTTCCTCAGGTCAGACATGCAAAAACCTTACACCTTAATGAAACCTTCCCATTCTTTCCAGTGTGTTTGTAGTTCCTCTTTCCAGGGGAAAATGTCCAAGGAACCCAGAAAGTTCCTTAGTATTGCAGGGATGTATATAGGTTGTTAGTCTTGACCTCTTCTGCTGTCTTCCCTCCCTTCTTGCCTCTTCACCTTTTATACTAACTGTCTTCAGATGGTCTGAGAGTAGTGGTGTTTTATGGCCCATGGTGTCAAGGTATGCTTGAAAGAGGCACTTTATGAACAAAATATCTATTACAGTGGCAACTGTGGAGAACTGGACTCCATTTTCTTTGTATCTCCATGACAGTTTCAGGCAAGAGTTTTATAGAAAGATCCTTCTTCTTTTGAAAACATATATTAGATACATTCCATATATGAAACCAAACCAAACGCAGCCAGACACTTCCTATCTCTGTATTACAGTTTCTGTATGTAAATGTTAGTCTTTCTTCAGGCATCACTTGAGTGCTACTTTAAAGCCTACTCAAAGAAATCTCTAAAAATTGATTAAGAGTCTAATTAAAAATTGATCCTAACAAATTATATTCTTTGTAAGTTTTACCAAATCAAATCTTTTACTCTTGTACCCCATAGAAAAAGAAAAAAAAAGGAAAATGGCCACAGTGGTTTGTATCAATAGAAGTTTAGTACAACTGCAAGCACAAAAGAAAAGCTGAAGTGAAACAGTTGTGATTGAAAAAGTGGTGGTTTACAAATGTGCCAGAAGTCCAGACAACTTCAGTGGTGAGTGAACTCTCATTTACAGCTTTCCTCACCACAGAAATAAAAGCAACTCCCACAATGTTATATAGTCAGAGTAATAACCTCCCTCTAAAATAAAACATCTCTTTCCAGAAAAACAAAATAATAATAATTATTTCTAAAAAGATGCCACCTCCATGATATTCCTCCTTTTCCACACATGTATTGTGAAGATGGCAAATGATGAAAAGTGGCCTCAAGAACTTAGGGGAAGGAAATTTCACTAGGCATATGGAAGATCTGAAATCTCACAATGGCTTGTCCTTCAGAAAGTGGTAAAACAATAAAGGAAATAAAACATAAACACAGTATTTTACCAAAGTTGTCACCATGTGAATTAAATAGAATGATGGATAGACCATCAGCATGACTTTTTATTTTATTTTAAAAGGTTTTCACTCAATCAACACTATAGGCACTGATCATAAAACAAAAAAAAAAAAAAATCAAAGAATTGAATCGCTATATGAAGTTTTATGTATGTCAATGACTAAGAATGTTCTGTCATTGTCTTGAAGTTGTTTGACTCATTAATCAAACATGGGGAGATAAAAAATTAGGGGATCACAGTATTTTTCATTTACTCTGACGACTTGAAAATAACTGAGATCGTTATGCTGTCTGAAAAACACTAACCATATTCTAAAAGAGAAAAAAGCCGCAGTAAAATTTCCTGGGGTTTCCATTAACAGCATCCCTGCTCTCATTCAAACCAGTGGATGGCTTTGTTCTCAAGGAATATCAAAGCATATCAACTAGCAACCTAGAATAAGGGGTGACAGGGGGGGGGGGGGAGAGGTGTACGATTTTAAAGACAACTGACTTGTCTTTTGAATACCTGCTGCAAAATGAACATTAAATGCTCAGCACTTCCGAAAAAAAAAGGAGAATCTTTACAGTTGTTTTTTGTTTTATGCTTGCTTTCTTCAAATACTTGGAAACAAGTCAGGTTCCTACCAGTACTCTTAGGCATTGCCTGAAAGTTCTTCCAGGCAAAGCTGAAACACTAAGTACTTCTGTAAAAAGGAAAATCTTCAAACCAGTCTCTATTTTAAGTAGGAGACTGCATATGGGAATGTAAGATACTGAATTACATAGACCAACCTATTTTTTAAAAAGAAAAATTGATATTTTTAGGCTTATTAAGTATTTTTTTCAGTCACACTGCATTGATATGGTTTAAAAAAGCCCATGTATTAAAATAATTTCTGGCATTTCTATAATTAAAGGTAATTACAGATCTTAATTAAAAATACTTTATTTAAAGAAAAAAAATCACCCAGCTTCAAGCATACTGTTCAGTTTAGTCATCAAGAAGCACTTCAAATGAATCAATTCACTAGCAAGCAGCAACTTATGAATGACATACCATAAAGGACTTTCTTATATGAACCTTCAGTCTTTCTGCTTGAAATAGGTCCCACAAGACTTTCAGGACAAGATTGGTCCTAAAAGTGGCCAATTCAGAGCTGTTTAGAATATATTTTAAAATCAATTTATTAAGGTGTTTCAGATAGGAGCCTTCACTGAGAGCAGTGGAAGGATGATTAACCTCTAAACTTCCACAGGTTATATCAATGGCAGGGATCTGGCTAGGAAACAGCAATTTTGCCTAAATAAAAATATCACCTGATGAAAACAGAGCAGTCTTAGGAAACCACAGACTTTTAAAATAATTTTTAGTTGCTAAGGATTTTTCGAGGAAAAGAAATTAAGAAAAAAAATAAGAAAAGAAAGAAGAAAAAAAAAAAGATGAAAAAGAAAAGGATGTAAAGGATGTAAGGATATACAAATGATCTTCCTACAGAACGCAATCACCTGAAAAAATAAACTGTGATGAAAAAAACATTTGTACAGATGTTTCTATCTTTATTTTCACCATCTCAACTTCCTATACTCTCATTTGACTGTCTAGTTTGAGGGCTAGGGCATTCCCCTGAAGAACATGCAAGCTCTAGTCGTTTCACGTGCTCCCATTTATTTACTAGAAGTAGATTTCCATCAAAAGAACTAACAGAGCATTGCAGTACTGCAGTCCAGAAAGGGTTCTGACCTGGGTCAGAGCATCATCCTCAAAGAGGATGGAGCTGAACACGTTGCTCCCACATCAGAGAGGACCCCTCTCTTCACTGCACAGGCTGTCAGGGGAAGGCAGAGAAGAACATCCATGATGGTCCAAAGGAAAATTTGCCATATTAGGTAAAACAAGCAACTTTTACTGTAATAAGACAAAAAAAGAAGCCATAGGATATATATTTTTTTTTTTAAGGGAGAAAAAGGAAGGAAAAAAAAAAAAAAAAAGGAAGTGAATAGTTCATATGGAAGTAACTGCAGCTTGGTTTAGTTTTCTGGTATGTTTTGGTGTCAGGCATTTGCTGTGCTTTTTTTCCTCACTAATTTCCTGTCAGGATTGGCAGCCAATGACTCACCTGCATTCACAGATGAGTATAGCCAGCGAGCCAGCCTACAGCTCCTCTTCTCCATCCTGTACTTTAATCACACAAAACAACCCCCACCACAACCCCATGAGCACAGCAATATTCAAAGCACTAGGCAAAACCAGGGGCAGGCAGTTTCCCCTTACATCTGTAGATACTGCTATAATAGAAGGACTGAAATTAGATATATAAATACTCTGTCTTCATGGGTGACTCCCACTCTTCAAGGCCAAAGCAATCCTAAATGGCCCTGGAGAAAACTATGATCAGTCTCCCAAAATGACAAGAACATGATGATTAGGGTAATTTTTGAGAGTTCACCTCCAGAAACCCAAACTGGCAAGCCCATAGGGCTGCCTTTATCTTCCCATGGCCAGGAAGAAAGCCTCTGTGTTTCATTTCCTGGTCAGCAATGTTTAGACTACTTCTTGCATACTACAGAATACACATAGATTCAATGGATAGATATAGATTAGAGAAAGCAATTATAGGCTCCTAGGTTAGATTTTTTTCGTTTCAAAGTCTGGGATTTGTAATGGGCAACCCTGTGCTCCCCACAGACATACAGGGACCACATAAACATATATTACATCCGTTTCTGGGAAGCTGAGGAGGGCTTTTCCTGCAGCTGGATCCTTGTCTACCAAGGTATGGTGAACACCTGAAATCCTTAATGTATGTCATCAGAAATAATCATGCAAACATCAGCCTGCCTGACAACTTATATAATGTGCAGCTCAAAAGTAACTGAGAAGAAGGAAAGATGAGTGACCCAATGAAGAACCAAGAATTTGTCATTTGGGATGTCTTATGAGGCAGTCTGACAAATTTCCTGCTGGTTAACAAATTTTCATTTCCCTATTTTTAATCTTTAATTTATTTTATACTCAAATATGATTGTTAGCCATTAATCAATAAGGTTCAAAGCATTCCTGATTAATGAGCAACGTCTTCAGTATAAGTAGGAGATTCTGTGATGCTGGGATTTATCTGGCTCTAGAGATCGCAGGACTGCTCTGAACGCTCGTTCCTTAGTTACATTAAAGCAGGACCAGGAGGATTGATGAGATTCTGTGCCAGTGGTGTGGTAAAATGAAACAGAAGAAGCTCTAAGGTTCTGCATGAGACAGTGATAAAAAGAAGCCGAAGGGTTAACAAGACTCTGCTTTTGATAGAAGTAATGTCAGAGAGATTAATCAGTCTCCGTGTCACAGATAAGTAGGGGTTTACAGCATCTACACGGTAAGAAGAAAACAGGCAGATTAATGAAGTGACCACCTCCGGCTCTGCCGGGATGTAAAAATTCCGGGCTGCAGGAATTTCCGAGCCGGGCCGCTGGGGAAGGGTTAAGGGGAGCCCGGCTGCAGCGGCAGGCAGAGGGACCCCCCGAGTTACCGGAGTTGTCAGCTACAGCCCGAGTAAGTAGCAGCGAAAGGGTTAACGCGAAGCCTCCGCGTATTGAGATGCTAATTGTCAAGCTGGCGTGTTACTTGAGAAAAGTAATTTGCTCCCTCGAAACTCCCGGGAAGGGGGCGAGCCCGCGCCCCTTCCCTCGCGGGGCGCGGGGC
>NW_008593734.1:512-4007 GCF_000691845.1 Merops nubicus | reverse complement strand
CTCCGTGCTCCTGCCCCGGCCCTAGGTGGGAACACGCCCCGAAGCACTCCCGGGCCCGTGGGGCAGCATTGTGAGGTGTGGGGGTTCACCCTCTGCATCCAGCAGTAACAATTTGTTGGTAGTTTTGAAATAACTGAGTTGAAAGTACGGAGAACACGGGAGGTCAGGCACGGCCTCCTCCCTGCAGGATCCTGCTCACGTTGTCTGTCCTCACCATGAAGTTGCACTGAGTTATGTCCCCTTATGCCGTGGGGAGAGCTTCCCACAGAGCCTGGGGGAGACTCAGGGTGGCTGCTCCTTCCACAGCCTCTCCCATGCCAATGACCATGACAGCACTTGTGCTAGGAAGGGCCTGGGCCTTTCTCATGACTGTGCGTATGGCCATGGGAGTGGCAGTGATCTTCTCCCTTCTCATCATCCTGTGTGTGGCTACAACCTCATTCTTTCTCCTGGCCATGCCTGTGGCCCTCACTGTGGCAGTGACCTTCTTCCTCACGAGGGTGGCATCCTTTTTGCTTCACGTGCTACAGAAAAGCTGAAGCAAAAAGGGAGAGTATTAGACTGGAGAGTATCCTTTAACTCCCACTAATCCTCTAGCTGCTTAGAATAAGCCCTTCCTGCCTTAATGACTTAAATGCCCAAGACAGTTTAAAAGCTTTTCCTAACGCCAGGGTGGGTGACCGTGGGCCCACACCAGTGTCCCAGTGCCATGATCCCTGCCAGGCTGGGCTGGAGGGTGCTGCCCACGCCCCGGGGATCCCAGCGTGATCCCTGCTGGGCTGAGCCCACGCCCAGGGGACCAACACACTCTTCTGAGCCTTGGCCTCAGAAATGTCACTTGCCTGGTCAGATCCAGTGTGTGTGGGGAGCAGCTACGGAGCAGCTTCTGTGTTGTGGCCCAGCAGGAAAGACTGAAACCTGGTGTCTGCTGGAAGGGTTGGCTGGCGTTAATCTGATAAGGACATGGGTGCTATTTCCTTTTCTTTCTTCCTGATGCTAAATAATAACACTTGTGACTGTAATGACAATAATAAAGCCATGGGAGCTGCAAGGGTGGTGGGAAGAGGCTGAACTGCAAACATCACCTCGCTTCTGACAGACAGCCACATCTCACAGCTTTCAGTTTGGCTCAGCCTGATGTGTGAACTCCTTGTCTGTGAAGCGGGGGAGATGGCACTTCCTCACTCCCACAGCTTGGCAGGTTTCCTCTGGGGCCTGTGCAATATATTTGACGCATGGATTAATTTTTTCCTAATCGCCCTTCCCCAGGGCCTGCAGAGGGCCCCGCGCTCCCAGCGAGCTGCGGCACTCGGCGTGGGGCTGCCCCCGCCCCCGGGGCTGCTGGCACACGGGGCTGGAGCTGTCGGTCTCTACGTCATGGTGGCTTTTTTTTCACTCTCCATCAGTGCAGGAGCTGGGTCTTTGCCATGGCAACCCACATCTGAGACCTGCCAGCATCAGACGGGTCCAGCTGGTCCCCAGTGTCCCTCTGATGTAAAGGAAAGCGGTGGAGGGTGAGCGAGAGGGACAGAGAGAGAGAGACGACCAAAAAAAGTAGAAGCAAAGAGGAAAACAGCAAAAAAGGGAGGTGCAGTGTCAGGAATATTAAGAAAGCAGGCAGACAGTGAGGCACACATGTGGAAAAGAGAAAAAAGCTGGTGAGCAGAGAAAGGGGGAGAAGGGGAAAGGAGAAGGAAAATATATGAACAGGTGAATAGGACAAAGATGCACAGGGAGTGCTGTAAGAAGTGGCTGAGGGGTACACAACAGGTATTCACACATGGAAAAAGGTCAGAAAGCCCCACACCCAGGAGAGCCAGGGCATCCACCTCCCCTGCACTGCTCCCAGGAGAGCCAGGGCAAACCTCTCCTCCCCACCTCGTGCCCAGTGTCTCCCCAGGAGACAGGGTGAGGCAGGCAGGGGGTTCCAAGTGGGCTGTGTAACAGAGCCCTGGGAGGAGAACTGGGTACTTTGGACACTAACTGGTAGCTGTGGCAATTGAAGACAGATTTCTTACCTCTCTGGCTTGGCCTGTGAAAGAGATAAGAGATAAAAATGATGCATTTGAGCTTTGGTACATCTTTTACTTGAAGCATCTCTTTGTTTCGTGTAGCATACTGCTTCTCTTGGCCCTCCTGCCCACTGTACACTCGCATTTCTTTCTCAGACAAGAAGCAAACCCTTGTCTCTGCAGCTCTCCTCTGTCTTGAGCGAAGCCTGAGCCAGAAGCGAGCGCCACACTTGGCTTGCTGTGTGTGCAAAGTCACCCTAGTTTGGAGGTTCCTCCCCTCCCACCAAAGTCAATAACAAGGCTCCTCTTATCATCAGGAGTACAAGCCAAGCTGTAGGAGTACAAGCTGGGCATATCCTTAGAGAATTCTGAGGAGGCAGAGTAAGGCTTTAGCTTGATGCACTGGCAGACGTGACCGAGAGCGTTTCCCAATGGATTTGCTATGCAGTTCAGTGTGGCTCATTTCACAGTGCCCTATCTTAGCACGGGCACTTTCAGCACAGTTCATTTTCCTTCACTGCAAATCAACACTTCCCCAAGCAGAATTCAGCTCTGCTCAGGGTGTGCTGACTCCCGTCACAGAGCTCAGCACTTCAGACTCCAGCCCGGGGCAGTGGGCAGGGCAGGGCACTGGAGTGGCCCCAGGCTCACAGCCATCCCTTGGCTTGCTGCTCACACCCAGCGTTGGTTGTTTTGGCTCAGGTCACCTCTGTTCCTCTCCACCGATATTTCCACAAACCACCCCACCTGCTGTGCTCTGCCCTTCCTGCTTTTGTGCCTATTCCTCTCTGGATCGTCAGGAAGAGGCAGTGGCTCGTCCCTGTGACAGCAGCTCCTCTTAGCTCACTTTTGTGGCTGACACAGAGCTAGGATTGCTCCCTGAGATAACTGTACCTCTAGGGCTGGCATCGTGGTCCCAGAGCCTCCTCTTGCTCCACTATTCATTTAATGAATCTTTTTAGCAAGGTGGATCTATGACCTGCAGCTGGGTCTTGGGCATTGGCTTTGGCGTCTGTTTCTCCTTCTTGCTGCCCCAGGAGATGATTCAGGGTTTGGAGGCTCAGACCAGGCTATTTTGTGGTTCCAAACTATATAACTACTTGCTACAGAGCTTACACTGGCTGGCATCCCTGGGATGGCACAGGGACAATGGCTGCCAGTCATTTTTAGTCCCTTTCCAACACTTGTCTCCCTCAGAGTAGAAGAGGAGTTAAAATGGAGCGTCAGCAGCAGTCTGCAAAAGACAGCCAGGCCTTGGGCAAACCCTGAGAGCGCCCCAGCCACAGCCAGAGGACCCTCCCCCGAGTCCATAATGGGTTGTTCAGCACAGGAGGTGACTAATGAAGGACACGACAAATAGGGCCAAAGGAAATAAAACCTGGAGATGCTTTTACTGCAGGTGAAGGCGTCTCCTCCTCAGCCACGTGTGTGACTCGCCCCGAGCGCCCTGTGCCAAGGCAGGCCCTGGGTGCAAAGGGGCTCC
>NW_008593734.1:0-212 GCF_000691845.1 Merops nubicus | reverse complement strand
CCCCCAGCGCACTCGGAGCCCCGGGGCTTCACGGCTGCCAGGTCGGGGGTTTGGTGGGTACCCGCAGCGCCTAGGGCTGGATGGAAACGTTACCTGCACACTGGCGCTTCTTCCAGTCAGGGCAAATCCTCCGGGTTTGGTTCCCCGGTTGAAGCGACTCCCAAGAAGCAGCAGGAGCGGGGACGCGGCGCCCGGTCCCGCAGCCGCCTCCT
>NW_008593733.1:0-649 GCF_000691845.1 Merops nubicus | reverse complement strand
CGTTGAAGTTGCCGCAGAGGCCGCACACCTTGTTCTGCAGCCGCTCCCCGATGGCGATCTTGATGACGTTGAAGCCGTTGTAGCGGATCTGGATGTCGGGGCCGGAGTCGATGACCAGGAAGCCCTCCTGGCTGAAGATCTTTGTGGAAAGGCCGGTGACAAAGGGGATGCTCACGTGGCTGCCATTCACCTGGAGCAGGAGAGGAGGCAAGGTTGATGTCCCGTGCCCCCTCCGGGCATGAGCTGCCCACAGACAGCTCCACAGCCACCATCATGGAAAGCAAACCACCTTGTTTTTTTGGCAGGGGCTGGCGTAGCTTCCTCCTTCCACCCCAATGGATCCCTCTGAGCACACCACCTCCCTTCAATGCCCATACAACGTTGCCCCACAAAGAGAACACTGCTTATGTGCAGAGGCTCTAGCTTGGGGTCCATTGCTTACCAGGATGGGCCACAGACTGTCCTTCAGAGACTGAGCGACAGCTCAGTGATAGCCAGCCCTGGTTATCACTAGGTCAGAAGGATGGCTTCTCCTGCACCACCGAGAGGTGGACAGGTAGAACGCTACCAACTCCCCAGTTGCAGACAGTCTGACCTCCAACCAACCCTTTTGTCCCAGCTGGCATCCCTCTGTAAAGCCTAACAAGAC
>NW_008593732.1:737-955 GCF_000691845.1 Merops nubicus | reverse complement strand
CAGGCTCTGCCCGCGGGACGGCTGCAGGTCAAAACCGTTCGGGTTCGGGTTTGGGTTAGTCCCTGTCCAGCTCTCGGGGGGTGTAACCTGCTCCTGGGCTGCACAGCACTGTGTGGGCTGCCCTCCTGAGAGCCACAGGGCAAAGGTGAGGGGACATCTTTCACCAGGGCCACCCACCCCACACTCTGTCAGCTCTGTTTTTTTCTGTCTGCTCCTCG
>NW_008593732.1:348-703 GCF_000691845.1 Merops nubicus | reverse complement strand
CACTTTTCCTCTGGAGCTGCGAACGAGCCCCATTGCAGCTGTCCTGTGAGCCCAGGTAGCAGAAAGCCAGTCAGGGGAACAGACTGCATGGCAAAAGGGGTAAAATCGGAGTCAGTGGCATCTGCCAGGCCTCAGGCAATGCCCCCCCACCTGCAAGGTCCCCCTGGGAAAAGGGGGCTGGGCTCTGCTGGTGGAAGCACTGAGGGCAGGGCAGCTAGTGGGGCTGGTGAGCAGCACCCTGGCTCAGACCGTGCTGGAGCCAGAGAGGAGGGAGATGGGTGATGCAGCTGCTCAGCATGGATTTAAGCTGCAGCACCTCTGGGTTTGGGACGTGCCTCTGATAGGGCAGGGGGCA
>NW_008593732.1:0-212 GCF_000691845.1 Merops nubicus | reverse complement strand
TTAGCCAGTACCTGCAGGGTGCTGTGGGTGCTGCCCACACCTGTAACTATGGGAGCCCAAAAAGAACCACCTAAAAGATTTGGGAGGAAATACAGAAGGGAGCTGGGGCAGTTTCTCTCCATGGAGTCGTTCTCCTCCCCGTGGGCCCCGGGGCAAAGGCGCAGCAGCGTGGACAGGGGCTGGGCGTGCCCGGTGGGGTCTCCACGCCCCCG
>NW_008593731.1:0-1603 GCF_000691845.1 Merops nubicus | reverse complement strand
GCCCATGGGATCAGCCCCTCCTCCGGAGCCTCCTCCCGCACGCTGGGATCCAAGCACCGGCCACCTCCACACCACACAGACCAGCAGCTCTCCAGCCTGCTCGCCGGGTCCACTCACCCTCCAGGTCTCCAGATCCACAATGTCTCCATGAACCACGTGAAAAAAACAGTTGCCTTGAATCCATTTTCGCTTTTTTTTCAGCAAGTCTCTCTGGAACCCCCCAAGTTCTGGTACTCAATCACTCACCATCTCCATAGCGCTCAGAGCTGCACAGAGGCCCCGGTTTCTTCCTTCTCCTCCTCTCCTTCCTTCTCTCTCCTCCTCGTCCTCCTCCCCTTCTCCCAGGGCAGCCGGGCTCTCCCTGGGGAGAGGGCAGCCGCCTGTCCCGAGATTCCTACCCAGCCGCCCGCAGCCTCTCCCCACAATTAGAGGCCTCCGCGGCTGTCCCAGGGTAAGTGGCAATGACAAACCTCCAGGCAACTTCCATGGAAATGTCCCTGTTCAGAGGCAGGGTTATCTGCCCCTGCCCTCTCCTGCCTGGAGAAGAGCATCCCACAGGCTCTGGCAGCGTGGCGATGCCAGACAGCCAGGCTGAGAGCAGCAACCTGCCCTCCACCTGTCCCTAGCAAACCAGGGCACAGGCATTCCCCCAGGGCTGGTATCACCCCAGCAGCTCCAGTCCCCAGCCCCATCGGGCTCCTTCCCAGCAAGGATCATAGATTCACAAAGGTTGGAAAAGCCCTCCAAGATCATCAAGTCCAACCCTCAACCCAACACTCCCATGACCACTAAACCATGTCCTCAAGTGCCACATCCACAAGTTTTCTGAACCCCCCCAGTGATTGTGACTCCACCACCTCCCTGGTTTGGTTTGGGTTTTTTTTACTGATCCTTCTGCAGATAAAGGCAGTTCTGTGGGGTTGGGGTGGCCACCCAAAAGCAGGGCACTGGCTGGGAACAGCCCAGGGCTTGTGCAAACCCTGCATTTGGGAAGATGCTACATCCCAACGGTTACTGGTGGGTCTTTCTAACCCACAGGACATTTGGCAGGCACGCTCGTGCTGTCTGGCTGTGGCCAGATGTGGGTGCTGGGGCACTGGGCATGGCCCTGGCCAGTGGCTGCAGGAGAAGCCTGAGCTCAGGGTAGGGCTGTATCCCAGTGAGGCACAGCCTGGGGGCAGTGGGGCACGTGTTTGGTGCCAGTGGGGACACCAGCATCGCTCCACCTCTGACCTCCCAGGCCTGATGGCCACGGAAACCCGCAACCCCCACGCAAAGGGCAAAGCTGGGAATCCAGAGCTCCAGTGGACAACAAAACCCACACTCGTGGCAGAAACTGCACTAATTGACCTTTTTACCTTGTTCCCCTGTCCCACAGGAGCTGATGGACTCACCTCCCCCTCCTCTGTCCCAGCCCCGCTGCGACTCCCAGCCCTGCCCCGCAGCACCAGCCCGGCCGGATCAACGCCGGGTACAAACTCACCAGAACACTCCTTTGCTTTGCAGAGGCAGCCTCTGAGCCCAGGGAGGGTGTGTGCCCTGAGCAGGGTTCCGCAGCTCCCAGCTCCCACGGCCTGTCCCATAAACACCCTCATAAACCACC
>NW_008593730.1:0-5216 GCF_000691845.1 Merops nubicus | reverse complement strand
ACCTCCCGCTGAGCACCTTCCCAGGTACTGCTCCACACCCTGGCACGAGGAGAGATCCACAAAGCTCAGCCATGGCAGTCTCTATTCTCTCTGCTTCTCTTTCTCCTGGCCCCAGCCTTGCCTTGCCTTGCTTCAGCTCCAGGAGCATTCCCCTGTTCCCCAGAAGGGGTCTGCTGGGGCTAGGGACTGTTCTCACTTCAGTTTTTGGAGAAGTGATCCTTCATCCCAGCACCATGAAGCCAAGAGTATCTCCTCTCTGCCCACAGGAATAGAGAAGTTCAAGGGCCGCTACCTCCACAGCCGAGACTACAAGGATGCTCGAGACTTCACGGACAAGAGGGTCGTTGTCATCGGGATTGGGAATTCGGGATCGGATCTGGCCGTGGAGATCAGCCAAGCAGCCAAGCAAGTGAGTAGCAGGAGTGGAGTGAGCAGGGCAGCCCCCATGGGACACTGCCAGCTCCACAAGGACACCAGGACCAAGGCAGTGGCACAGCCGCTGCTCTATCCTGGCACTCACTGCATCCGGCAGTGCTGGCACCAGCCAGTCCCGGCTGCCAGGCAGTGGTGGCAGTCAAGTGGTGGCATACTGATAGCCCACCACCCGAGCCCCCAGCTGGGGATGCCCCATGACTCTTCCCTGCCTCTCCCCAGTGGGTTCTGACCACTGTCTCTCTCTGTCCTCTGGAACTTTGCCCAGTGTTTGGGCAGCATGAAGAGGAGCAATCTCAGCAAGGACATGTCCTCCCCAGGGCAGCCTCCCAGGACTATCAGATCCTTCAGGAAGCAATGCTTACTTCCTTGCGCAGGTCTTCCTCAGCACTCGCCGGGGTGCGTGGATCCTTAACCGCGTTGGAGAGCAGGGCTACCCCATGGACATCATCTTCACCACCCGCATGAAGATATTCCTGAAGAAGCTGCTGAGCTCCTCCATGGTGAGCGACTTCATGGAGAAGCAGCTGAACACCAGGTTCAACCACTCGCACTATGGCCTGAAGCCAAAGCACAGGTGCCAGTATATGCTCCCCTTGCCAAGGAAGGAACCTCTGCCTCCCCTGTGTCCAGCCCCACTCGGCCATTGCCATGCTTCCTGTGCCTGGGCTGGGGCCAAGGAACCAGCCCCAAAAGCCTGGTTAATAGCTGTGCTATCACCAGGCAACGCTCCAGGGAGACACCGCTGTGCCTTCCAGGGACACTTGGTGGCACCAGTGCGGTGGCAGCTGCCAAGCATCCCTGGTGGACCATCCCCACTGGCGATGAGCAACCCTGGGGACAAGCATCCCCAGAACAGGGAGCAGTGGCTGGAGCAGGACATGGAGCAGAGACACCCCACCCCAGAACCCTGATGGCTCCTTGTACCTTCCAGGATCCTGGACCAGCACCCGACCGTCAATGATGACCTGCCCAATCGCATCATCTCGGGGAGGGTGCTGGTGAAGCCAAACATCCAGGAGTTCACGGAGACATCTGCCATCTTTGAGGACGGCACCAGAGAAGAGATCGACGCTGTGGTCTTTGCCACAGGATACAGCTTCTCCTTCCCCTTCCTCGAGGGCTGTGTGAAGGTGGTGGAGAACCAGATCCCCCTCTACAAATTCATGTTTCCACCTGACCTGGAGAAGCCCACGCTGGCTTTCATTGGCCTCATCCAGCCTCTGGGTGCCATCATGCCCATCTCTGAGCTCCAGTGTCGCTGGGCCACGCGTGTCTTCAAGGGTAAGTGAGGCAAACCTCCCCTGTGCCTGCAGCCTAAGCCTGCAACACAAGAGCCAGGGCAGATGGTGCCCAGCCACGTTTGGGAGGCAGCAACCAGCTGTGCCATTCCAGCCACTGCCGATGGCATGGCCACCGTGCAGCCATCATGGTGAGCCAGGCTTTTGCCTGAGTGACACAGGGACATCCATGCCCAGAACCCTACCCACTGCTCCCTCCCATCCTGAAGGAGCTTGGACATGCCTTGGGTACCATACCACTCGCCACAGTGGTGCTGGCAGGGGCACAGCACCCAGCAAGGGCAGCACCACCATGGCCACTGTTGCCAGCAGGGTGCAGGCCCCATGCCATGGCTCACTCCTCCTAGGGCTGAACAAGTTGCCCCCACGGCATGACATGGAGACTGACATCAAGCAGAAAAGAGAAGCAATGGCAAAGCGGTAAGAGCCCCCAGGAACAGGGAGAGGGACGTGTGGGGAACAGCAGCTCATGGGCACTCATGCTGTCCAGCACCTGCGTCCCAGCACACCTGGCCATGGCAACACGCCAGCGATGCGCTCGGGCAGACCACACCCACCCCACTGCTCCCTCCCGATGGCGGCCTGTACAGCACCGCCTCACCGGTGTGCAGAGCACCTGACAGCTCTGCTGCCAGCACACACCTGCCCTCCCTGCCCACAGGTACGTGAAGAGCCAGCGCCACACCATCCAGGTGGATTACATCCCCTACATGGATGAGCTCGCCTCCCAGGTGGGGGTCAAGCCCAACCTGCTCGCCCTCTTCCTCACGGACCCCAGGCTGGCGCTGGAGGTGTTCTTCGGGCCCTGCACGCCGTACCAGTACCGCTTGCGGGGCCCCGGCCACTGGGCGGGTGCCAGGGAGGCCATCCTCACCCAGCAGCAGCGAGTGGTCAAGCCCCTGCAGACACGGACCGTGGATGAGCAACCCTCAGCCACTGCCATGCCCCTGATCTTCAAGCTCGTCGGGGCCATGGCTGTTCTCGCTGTCATTTTTGCTTACATGTAGGTGCCCTACAAGTGTGCCACGGGAGGCTTTGTTATGGGCCGGGGGGCTAAACAGCCACTCCCTGCCCCACGGCAGCCTGTGCTGGCAGGAGCCCTCCTCCTGCCTGGCACAGTCCCGCTATGGCCGCACCGTGAGCTCAGGATGCACAGAACCTCCTCTGCTGTCAAAATAACACCGTGATGCCCCCTCTCCGCGTCCCCCCAGGGTGCCTCGGCTGGGCACAGAGGATGAAACCTGCTCACACACGCAGTAAAATCCCGTCCCTCTAAAAGCCATTGCCTCCAGCCCAGCGCCGGGCATCCTGCTAAAACCCACATACAGCCTGGCCTCACCACCACGGGCACACGCACATGAGAGCTCAGAAGCAAAGGCACAGCAGGCTTCCTAACTGCATAAAAGCATGTGAAACAAAGCCAGGCGTCTGTCCCTTACTGAAACCACCACGTTCCCCTGCCAGCCGGGGTGTGCACACGGGTTCAAGGTCGGCCTCGTGCTGGTGGCACAGCTCCAGAACCACGGCAGCACAGGCTGCACACACACACACGTGTGTGCATCCACAGCAAAACTGCCTTGCCCAGGCTGTGCAGCGCTGGAGCGGGTCACGGGGGCCACAGGGGCCACGGTGGCATGGCTCAGTGCCACTCCTGTCACTTGCACCCAGCCTCTCTGGAGCACAGCCTGGGGGATTGGGGACCTGGAGCAGTGACAAGGGGTCCCAGCTACCACACAGCTGCCAGCCACCAGTGCCCTGAGCAGCCCGTTCTATTTTCCATATCACAGCCTGTTGAAATCTGGACTGTGGCCACATCTTGTCTTCCACGCCCAGGAAGTCCCAAGTAGCATCAACATCCTTAATTCCTTACAGACACTAATGAGCCCCTTGGGGAGAGTGGGTGTGGGCAGGAGGTGTGGCACGGCAGAAATACAACTTGTGACGGCCCAGACGAGTTCAGTCACCCACAGGAAGAACAGGGATGACCACCCTTGAAGGGGCTGCTCCACTCATCCCCCCGGTGTGACCCACCAGGCGCTGCACCCTCCCGAGCGCGTTTCGCCCCTGCCCGAGGCCTCCCCAGCACCCCTGCCACCAACTCATCACGGGACATGGCTGCCCAGAGGGTCGCCATCATCGGTGCCGGCGTCTCTGGCCTGTGCGCCCTGAAATGTTGCCTGGACGAGGGGCTGGTACCCACGTGCTTCGAGAGGAGCAAGGACATCGGGGGGCTCTGGCGCTTCGAGGTAAGCCCCTGGTCCCACCGGACCCCACTGGCCTTTCAGTCCCTGTCCCACCCAGCCCTTTCCTGGAAGTCCCAGATGCTCCTCTCCCCGCTCCGGTGCTGCCTGCCCACGCAGAGGCAGGGAGCGGCGCCTCTCGCTCTGTGCCTTGGCTCTCCCTGCCTCGCGGGCAGCCCCGGAGCTCCTTTCTGACCCCACCAAACCAGGCTGCTGACTTTTCTCCCAGGGACCCAACAACCAGAACACAAGCCTTCCCACCATACCCCCATACAAGGGTGGGAGAGCCTGAGGGGGAACACCACACATACCACCCCACTGTGAGGTTTGCGGTGGCTCGGTTACAGTCTGCTGGTACTGCCCACCCTGGGTCAGAAATGGGGCTGGAGGAGCAGAGTGAGCGCAGCACCGCCTGGCTGCTGGGGCACAGACCAGCGACCAGGGGCAGCCACCCTGCTGGAAGTGCCAGAGCTGGCTCAGCAACCAGAGGTGGCAACAGGACAAGAGCACCACAGGCAGCTCTGTGAAAGTGGCACCTCACCAAGGTGGGGCTGGCAGTGTGCAAACTGAGGCACAAGGCTCCACAACCCACTGTCACCGCTGCATGGCACCCACCAACTCAGAGCTTTCTCTTCCCTGTTTCGTGGGGTGGGCAGTCACAGCTGCAGGATGGTGCTGGGTGAAGGGATGGGTGCTACAACCACCCGTGGCTTAATCCTGCACCCAGATGCACAGCAAGGTGCCAGGCATGGCACACAGGCAGCCCTAAGTTCCTGGGCAGTGCCGAGACATGCCCCACTCCCACAGGAGTACCCCGAGGAGGGCCGTGCCAGCATCTACCGCTCCGTCATCATCAACACTTCCAAGGAGATGATGTGCTTCAGCGATTTCCCCATCCCTGAGGACTTCCCCAACTACATGCACAACTCCAAGATCATGGAGTACTTCCGCATGTACGCCCAGCGCTTCGACCTGCTCCGCCACATCCGCTTCAGGGTGAGAGCTGGGGGGTTGGGGGCACGGCGGCAGCGGAGTCGTGGGGTGCAGGCCGCCTGATGCCCGCTCCCCCCCGACCAGACCAGCGTGTGCCGCGTGGCCAAGCGCCCCGACTTCCCCACTACGGGCCAGTGGGAGGTGGTGACCGAGAGCGAGGGGAAGCAGGAGGCGGCCGTCTTCGACGCCGTGCTGGTGTGCACCGGGCACCACACCGATGCACACCTCCCGCTGAGCACCTTCCCAGGTA
>NW_008593729.1:0-841 GCF_000691845.1 Merops nubicus | reverse complement strand
CAGAACTGGCCCAAAAACTATAAATTTGCCAAATCACTGCATTCCAGACGGAGGGTGAAAAGTACATCGTGAGGAAGACATACAGCTTTCCTCCAAGGGACCACCGCCCGCGTTTCGAAGACCCCGGCCCACAATCACCAGGAGGATCTGTGCAAGCGCAAGGGACTGATAGACTAATTATAATACAAAGTGGTGGTAGGCGGGGTTAGGTAATGAATATAGAGAATGTATATGTAATTATATGTATAGGCGTCAATTAAATATGTAGTGTTTTACTGTATAAATATGAAATTATTTGCCACTTCGGGTATGCACGTTTGTGGTGGGGCGATCTCCCGTGCATCTGCGCGCAATAAATGTACCTACTGTATAACTTTTGAGTTATAGAGTCTGTTTCTGTACGTCAGTTCACAGTTCTGTTATAATTTTCTGGCAAGCCTTAGTGTCTTGCCATGTGCTCTGGATGGTCATGGATGCTGGGGGAGGACTTGGATTAAGTTATTGTCTGTGTGTTTTGGAAGGTATGTTATGAATATTGTTGGGATGGATAATTATTGAAATGCCTCTATTTTACTCAGAAAAGCCTTAAGTCCCTGAGCTGGAATGCCACAGTTGTGTATGGTACTTGATAATATTGATATGTTTGAATGTGATTTTGCTACTGTCCACTGCAAGCCTGGGTATTAAAATTTTGGAGCGGAAGCACGCTGCTTCGGCTGCAGCCCCGGGCCCCTCCGCACCGATCACGGCTGCTCCAGCTCATGTTACACCCCCTGCGGCCGCTCCAACACACACATCCCCTCCCCCCCGTGAGCCGAGCTGCAGACAAACGGGTAGCGCC
>NW_008593728.1:0-890 GCF_000691845.1 Merops nubicus | reverse complement strand
CCCTGATGCCCCACAGCATCCCAAAAGCTCCACATCCTTCATCCTTGAAGTCCCACAGCATCCCAAACACTCCACACTATCCATCCCTGATGCTCCACAGCACTCCAAATGCCCCACAGCATCCACCCCTGATGCCTCTCAGCATCCCAAATGCTCCACACCATCCACCCCTAATGCCTCTCAGCATCCTAGATGCTCCACAGCATCCACCCCTGACACCCCACAGCATCTCAGGGACCCACACCACCCATCCTTGATGCCCCAAAGCATCCCAAATGATCTACATCCTCCATCCTTGATGCCCCACAGCCTCTCAAGGACCCACAGCATCCATCCCTGATGCCCCACAGCATCCCAAATGCTCTGCATCCTTCATCCTTGATGCCCCACAGCATCTCAAGGACCCACAGCATCCATCCCTGATGCCCCACAGCATCCCAAATGCTCCACATCCTTCATCCTTGAAGTCCCACAGCATCCCAAACACTCCACACTATCCATCCCTGATGCTCCACAGCACTCCAAATGCCCCACAGCATCCACCCCTGATGCCTCTCAGCATCCCAAATGCTCCACACCATCCATTCCTAATGCCCCACAGCATCCTAGATGCTCCACAGCATCCACCCCTGACATCCCACAGCATCTCAGGGACCCACACCACCCATCCTTGATGCCCCACCCCACAGCCTCCACCCCCCGATACCCCTCAACGTCCCGGTGACCTCCCAGCACCCCGGCGGCCCCCGAACGACCCCAAACCTGGTACTGGGGGCTGTCCTCGGGGATGCTGTCGAGCTGCTTGCTGAGCTGGGCGAGGCGGTCGCTGACCCCGTCCATCTCTGCGCAGAGCTGCTTGTAGCGCTTCAGGTCCCCGTCGAACTCCTGCT
>NW_008593727.1:11311-17909 GCF_000691845.1 Merops nubicus | reverse complement strand
CGGGGCTCCGCGCCTTCAGGAGCATGCGGCGCTGGACAGCTCCGTCCCGCCGGCCACCGGCGCCGCACAGCGGACCCCGGGAGCGTCCCTCCCTCTCTCCCTTCCCTTCCTTCCCTCCCTCCCTTCCTCCCCTCCCTTCTTTCCTTCCTTCCGTCCCTCCATTCCGTTCCTCTAGAGCCTCGTCCCCGCCTTCTAGTGCCTGCGCTTGCCCTCTGGGAGTGTGTCACTCCTAGGGATGTGCAGCAAGCTAGTGGGCAGAGGACAGCACAGGAGGAAGGGGACCTAGAGAGAGGTTTCTAGGGAGCCCTGCAAGAGAGAGAGGGTGCAAGTGGTGGTGTGGAGGCTGAGCCAGAGGTGCTCAGCAGAGGGTTTACACCAGGGGTAACGAGGATGAGGGATGGAACACTGCCACGTCTCCCAGGGCATGGTGGTGCCGTGGTTAGGAGGGGCTGCAGCAGCAGCCACCAGAAGGTGTGTGAAGGCTTCAGGGCTGATCTGACAATATATACCTCCTTAAGAAGGACTTTCTTCCCTACTCCTCCTGTTTCCTAATCCCTCGGTAATGTGGATTCCAAGGAAATTTTTGTGCTGGTGGGATTCTGAGCCAAGTCTGGAAGAGCTTCCAGTCTGCCCTGTCTACTTCCCACCAGCTGACCCATGGGATGTTCAGGATGAACCAAGGCTGAGGAGGTGACTGATGGCCAGAGCCATGCTGTGGCCCTGCTTCTGTCCCAGGGATGTTTGACACCTGCAGGAGGGACAAGAACAGAGCCCTTCCTGAGTTGCTCTCTTTTACTTGGCATGGAGGGTCTGTGATGGCATGGCCAGGGGAGAGGCATTGCACTGTAAAGAGCTGGGTTCATTGCTCAGCTTGATGACATCACACTTTTGTCTCCTCACAGGCCAACCCTGCTCCCATTATCGTGAACACAGACTCGCTGGAACAAGGGCTCTCTGTAAGTCTACTGATTTTGTTTCACTTCCTTTGAACAAGTGGTGTGCTTTCCCTGCTTACCAGTGCAGGAGATGCTCCTAAAGCCCAAGGAGGCCCCAGCGAAGTGGCAGAGAAGCCTAGTACCTGTGCAACATCCCTACAGCACATCCCACCCCCTAACTTTGCTGGCGCTGGGTGATGCTAAGCAGAGCCAAGGCTAGCAGCAAGCAATGCTGCAGACTCCAGCACAGGGAGGGTACAAAGCTGGAGGCAGTCAGAGCAGCACACTGTGGGGTAAGCAGGCATCAGAGGAGCAGGAGAAGCTGGGGTGGCTGTGTTCAGGGTTACCTGTACAGCCATTTCCTCAGCCTTGCATGCAAGGTGGCTGTAAGGCTCTGCTGGAGGATTCCTTACCTTTCTGCACTGCCTTGGGCCCCTTTGGCAGCCCTGGCTCTTCAGGAGGCAGCCTGCGCTCTCTGGGCACTCATCAACATCACACATGCTGCTCCTCAGGGCAGCAGGACCCATCAGATGCTGCTCCGTTCCCAGCGAAGTCTGCCAGCAGCTGAGCAATGCTTGGTGACTGTGAGTGTTTGCAGCCACAGTGCCTTTGGCACTCTTGGTGTAGTGTAAAGATAATCTTCCTCAGTTTGTTGCAGAGAGGGTTTGCATGGTGCTACATCCTTTCCCAGAACATTTGCAAATCATTCCTACCAGGGGCATATAGGGAGCAGGTTCAGCATGAATTTCTGCAGCACTGGCTGCATGCTTGTGGAGCAGTTCCCCTTTTTCCCCAAAGGGAGCTCAGCTGACAGCTTGCCAAGGCCGGGTCCTTTACAACTGGTTTTCTTCTGAAACAGCAAATTTCAGCTCTTCCACATTAATGAAGCAGCACCAGGACTCAGAACAGGGGTTGGTGTGTCTTTGGAGTTGCAATGGAGGGGGGCAGGTGACGTCTGGTGGTGGTGGGACCTACCCTGTAAAGAACTGCAGATCTCAACCTGCAGCATGTGGTGAGGTCAGTGCGCATCAGAGCAGTTCTGGGCTGGTTGGGCAGAGCTACAAAAAGGAAGGGAAGCTCAGCTGAGACCTCTGCAACCCTGGCTATATTGTTTAATTATGCCTTGGCTGTTGATCTGAAGCCACCTGGCACCGAGGAAGGAAGGCAATGGTGCCTTTCTCAGCATGGTGGTCCTGGGTACAACAGCCTTGTATGAACATGGCCGAAGAGAGTTGCTGTCCCCAAATGTTTCCTTCTCCACACACATAGCACGGCAGGGTGTTTGTAGGGTTGGAGGCTTCTTACAGTGTGCTGGCCACGCAGGCTACAGAGCAGTGCTGTGTCACAGCCTGCTCTCTGTGCTCACCTGGCTGGTGCTGTCCTACAGGGAACTGGGAAAATGGCAGTGTCTCTCGGAGAGGAAAGACATGCCACAATGTGAAGTGAGAGGTGTGGTGTGTACACGGGGGGGAGGTGTTCTTGGATGGGAAGTCTGCTTTCACGTGTGTTTTGTACCCTCCCTCCCTTGAAGGAAAGTTGCCTGCTTGCTGCTTTCCACTGCAGCCACTGGTACCACATCCTTCACCAGGCTCCAGCCATGCCTGTCCCTCCTCTCTGCCTGTGTACCCAAGGGTACAGTAAAGATAAGCCTGAGGGCTAAGGACAGGCTCTGTCACTCTGGGCAGGCCCCTGAGCCCTGTAAAAGCCAGCAGCAGGAAGCCCACCTGTGGGACCAATGGCTGCCTCCCTCTACTTCATCTCATTAACTCCATGTCCCTCCAGACCACTCTCCCTGCAGCTCATTAGCTCCATACCTCTGTCTGCCCCTTCTCCCTGTGCCTTGGTGGCAGCTCCTTCTTGCTGTGCTGGATGGGCGCTCCCTTCCTGCAGCCCCTGGAGTGGGTTCGGCTGGGTTCCAGGGGATGCTCTGCACCCCTGGCAGGTGACAGCATCACCCTGGGGGCAGAACACCTACCTCAGCAGCACATGCAAGGGGGGCAACTGCCCTGCGGTGGTCAGAAGGAAGGTGCAGGTCGTGGCTGTCATCTGCTGGGCAGAACAGGGACCACCAGCCCTGTGCCCACATGTGTGCTGCCTGCAAGATGCCCAGAGGAACCTGTGCCCAGGACAGGGGAGCCATCTCACTATTATTCCTCTCAACCTCAAGCCTGACAACTCTCTTGCCTTCTACTTCATGTCGTACCAGCACAGAAAGAAGCCCTGCTCCATCCTTTCCTTCTCTGGGGTGCCAGGCTCCTCAGGCTTCAGGGAAAGCACACCCCAAAATTTCCCATTCAGCAGTTTCCTACATCACCAAAGGAGCCACACCAGGGACTTGCTGCAGAGGAGCACATAAAAAAGCAAATCTTGAAGCATGTTTTTTGACTAACCCAAAAGCTCAGGGCTGTTGGCTGAATATGTATTTGGAAGGGTTAAAGTCACATCTTCCAGTCTTTAATTACTTAACTATTCAGTGCTTTCCTTAATTATAAACAGATGGATGTAGTCTAGTTCCTTCCTGTTCTAGCTCTGTTGATTGGACTAGCTGCTGGGCTGAGTTTGACCCTGGCTGTTTATCAAGAAGCCTGCTCCACATTTCAATCTCTCTGTCCACCCACCTTCATTCCCAAGAGCATGTGGCACTAGCAGCACCATAAGACACAAGCTGCAGCACTATGGTCCACTTACCACTGGGGCTGGGGTTGAGCTGTGCTGCCTGAGGCTTTTGCAGAAGCCAGCACCCCCAGGGTGTAAAAACCCAAATAAATCCTTATAAAAGACCTGCTGTATTAAAAGCTTCCCTTGAAGGGTGAGTGCTGGCAGGGGATCATCCATGCCAGCTCCAGGTTGTTGCTCATACTTTCACCACTTGGTCTGTTTTGCCCAGTGGGTCCATAGTGGGGAGATGGAGCACCAGAAACACAGTTCCTGTGGAGGCTGATGTCTCTGCATTTCAGAGCTACTCTCTGAAGCTGAAACAACTTCTTGCTGTGCAGGGTGCATGGCAACTGCTGCCAGGCTGTCCCAAAATGAGCAGGGAAGATCACTCCAAAGCCCTTAAGAAGTTGAAGATTTCATAGCCTGGGTCCTTGGAACCCTCCTTTGGTCCTCCACTGCCCAGCAGTGAGGTGCCACCAGTGTTTAAAAGCCAGGTCTGAGGAAGCCAAGTGCTCCCAGGACTGATCCTGGCCAGAGAGCACCACAGGAGCTCTGGGCTCTGCCACTGGTGAATACAGACACAACCTCCTTGTGCAGTGCTGACTCTGCTGCCAGGGTCCCCAGACACGGTCACTGCAGACTGGGGCAGCAGAGGTGGCCTCCACGGTCCAGTGCATATAAGCAGGGCAAAACTTGCTTGTAAGCCTGAAAAAAAAGAAAAGGAAAACAAACAAAAAACACACCAGAAAAAAAAAAAAAAGGAAAAAAAAAAAAAAAAAAAAAATAAACACAACTAAACTGCCACCCTCACATTTTGGTCCCAAGCACTGGCAGTGACACATCTCAGTGCCGCTCCCTGTAAGACATGGCTGCAGAGCCCTCCCAGCTGAGTGCTGGGACAGTCAGGCTTCAAACCCCTTCCCTCTGCCCAAGCTCAGGACACTCAACCCCATGACCCTTTGGCAAAAGGCTGACCAGACATACAGCACGTGTCTACTCAGTGCACGAGGCCAACAGTGTGGACGGGGTAGGCAAGGAGGTTGAGGCCAGGGGCTAGCTGGAGACACGTTGGTAGGTGTCGGTGCTGCGGCGGGATGCAGACACAGGGAAGTGAAGAGAGTGAGCTCTTGACCTATTTCCTCTGGGCCCCTGCCACGTGCAGGCAGGGCGAGCTCTCCCTCTGAAGCATTGCCTGTGCTTTCTCCAGCAGGGAGGCATCACACCTGCTACCCCAGCACAGGGCTGTTCTCCTTTCCCTTGCTGAGGTAAGCATGGGGCATCGCCAGGCACCTTCCATTCATGGGTCCAGCTGGCACTACCCTCCAGCCTTCTACCTCTCTTCATTATATCAGTACACAGCTACTCCACCACCAGGTCCTGGTGCCTGTTCCCACCATGTCCTTACCACAAGGTACAGGCTAGATCCTGCTACACAAGTGGCTGCAGTCAGCGTTATCCTTTGTGCAGGTTATTTCCTCATGCAGCCTGGTGGGCTATTTGGGCTGGGTCTGAGGAATCCCATCTTAATCTTTGCCTTTTTACTAAAAAAAAAACAAAACAAACAAACCCAAAAAACTGAACAAATTCTCTAAAGTATTGCAAAGTGCATTCCATGTGCGCTGGTGTGGTGTTGGCCAGCAGAGCCTGAAGACAGCTTGCAGTAGCTTTGGAAGGTGTGTGCTCTTCTGTTTATCAGATGAGCATTAACTCTGCAGCCTTCTGTTGATAATTTAAATGTCATCATCACTAACTATTTCCCTGCTGCTCAAAACATGAAAGGGAAGCGAAGGCCAGTGAAGGGTGCCTCTTCTTGGGCCCTCAGGTGGGTTTGCTGTGTGGGAAGGGCTTGGAAAAAAATGTCCTTACTCTTTTCCATGAGAAGTCAGATTGTGCTTAGCATTGGGATATCCTGGGAGTTCATTAGCCCCCAACACCCCGTCAGCTCTGCAGGCATTACATGGGGAGGTGGGAGCAGGGTGGGATGTGCTCTCCATGACCAGGGACAATGGAGCTGGGTATCTCCCCACCAAGCCCATAGGCCTGAGGTTGCCTTAAATGGGAGCTGAGGAGGAGTACAGGGCACTAGTAAAGGAGTGAAGGAACAGCCTGCAACAGAGCCAGGTTGCAGCAGCTCTGCTGTGTGCCATGGGGAGGTTTTGCTGTCAGTGAGTGACTATTATTCAATTTTCTGACACTGGAACGTTTTCTTTGTTGGCTCGTTCCCTTGGTTACGTGGTATATATTAAGTTTTCCATTTGGCTTCCTTATTCAATTAACTGGCATTCTGTAGCATGTGTTTTGGAAATGTAATCAGAGCTCAAACTTTATGGTCAGGCGTGGCTGACCGCAGCGTGCCCAGCTGGAGCAGGCTGCCCCCAGCACACACCACGCCGGACAGGCGCTGACGCTGCCTGCGTTCAGGGGCTGATGCAGAACACCACTCAGCCTTGGTAGCCCTGAGCTTTGGGGAGCGAGGATACCCCAAACTCACCTGCCTGGCAGTGGGGTTGCATGCTGGGGTGTCTCTGCAGCCCAGGTGCTTGCTGGCAGTGGCCACTCGTCTGGCGGGGCCTGCATGCTGCTGGCTCTCTCCACGGCTCACAGATTGTCAGAGTTTTCTGCACATCCCCATCCTGTACGTATGTGTGTGCTGTTCCTCTGCGGCCGTGGGTGTGCATATGGCTGGCTGTGTGGCAACTGTGTTGAATGCCAAAGCAGAGAGGACAATGTGTGTAGTAGCAAAGGGTGCCAGAAATCTGAGTTGCTGGAAAGCTGGGGAGAGGTGACACTGTGCCCCACGCACCAGGCTACCAACTGTGGAGACGAGGTGGAGGCTGCGGCGAAGGAGGCTGTGAGGGTGGTGTGGGCCAGCGAGCCAGCGCTGCTCAGGATTAGTCAGTACAGTAGGATGTGAGGAGGGAAAGCCAGCCGGTGGCAGAGGGGGAGACTGTGGTGAGGGAAGTGATCCTCCCACCCCCCCAAGGGAGCATTGCCTAGAGTAGTGT
>NW_008593727.1:6791-11280 GCF_000691845.1 Merops nubicus | reverse complement strand
ATCCCCCCACCCCCCCAAGGGAGCATTGCCTAGAGGAGTGTTGTGGCAGGAGGTGGCACTAGCCACACGTGCTTGTCCCTCTGAGACTGTCTGTGATCCTGCTGTGGGTTAATCCCACCACTCCTTGTGCTTTTCTGCAGAGGGGTCCTCTTCAAGAGCTGACCCGAGCCTTTCCCAATGTGTTGGGAGGATCAGACCATCCCAGTATTTGAGCATCTGGATGTTCTGACCCTGAACTATACCCTGAAAGCTTCCCGTGGCTGAGAGGCACCAGGCATGGAGTACATTGGAGGAGAGACAATCCTCTGAGCCCATGTTCTCTGGAGCCCGCATCCCATCTCTCTGCTCTGGACTCTCCCCAGCCTCATCCATCTTGAAGTGTGGTACCTTCAACAGGGTGTGCTGTTGCTTTGGCCTACCAGGGTTGAACCAGACAGGTGATGAGGGGGTGTGTGTCACAGGTGGCACAGCCTCATCTTGGATCCTAGTATGCAGAACTGCCTTTCCACCTGGGCACCTGATTACTCCCAGCTAGAAAAACTCCTGTTTTCTCCTCCTACCTATAAATAGGGCCACACAGCCACCTCACTGAGTTTCCTTCTGTGGTCTCAGATGACTGATTTAGCATAAATGATATTTGCTGTCCCCTCCATCCTAGCATTGTGGGGTTTTGGAGGATGGCCGGGCTGTGCCTCCGTGGGGACAGATGGCAAGGAGCCAGGCAAGGAGGACACAACCAGCATGCTGCCACCAGATAAGGGGACCTGTGTCCAGACAAAGCCACGGCAGCTCTGCCTTGGGATATGGAGCACACAGAGAAAGTGGCTCTGTACAATCTACAATCCATCCATTAATCAAGGATGTAAAATCCACATGAGGAAGTTTGCACATTGTCTAGGGGCTGCAGGCAAAGGCAAGGCTGCACAGTGGGAAAGATGTTTGCATGATGAGCCCTGGGTCCTACTGCCTCTGCCATGCCATGCAGACCTGCCTGCACCCCGTCCCTTGTTTCCCAGAGTGGCTCAAATTGTTGAGTCCAGTCTTCTCCAAAACTGTTCGTGTTGAGTGTAGCAGATCTGGATGTTCAAAGATCAAATTGTTTTGCAAATAATTCTAAATTTTAGATCTCGGCAGCTGTTTAAGGCCTGATCGATGGACTCAATGATCTTAAAGATCTTTTCCAACCAAGTGATTCTATGATTCTGTGATCCTGATGACCTGGAGTGAAGCTGCTGCCTTATTTTCTTGTGCACTGTTGCTTATGGGGAAAATGGAAGTTTTTGACCTGTACATTTACCATTTCTTATTTTAGAGCCTACAGCTGCATCCTTTTTGTTTCAAGCCATTACATTTCCCAGAGCCCTGCTTTGACACTCTGGGTATGGCAGGTTTTTAAGCATGGAGATCAGTATGGTGTACAGCCTTGAGACAGGCTGCACGAATATTTTTGTATAAGGGCATCACAATGTTTTCTTCTCTTACTGTGTTCCACACTCACACCTTGTTTCCTTTGCACCCAACTAATTTGATAGAATAAATTACTCTGAATTCCCCATTAACACGGTTGTGCTACCAAAAGATTTAGAAGATATAAGCTGCTAAAGGTGTTTATTATGTTCGTTTGTACAGACATTATTTTTTTGTCCTTTAAATGGACTGACTCCCTTTCTTTCCTTCCTGCAGCAGTGAATTCCCGAGGTTAATTACATGCTGTGTAACAAAGCCATTATTTCTTTTTGTGCCTTTGGTTGTGTTCTTTTTCATGTCTGGAAAAATGAGCTGGGAGAATAAAAGCTCTGCACAGAAGTGCATTAAAGTCAGTGGGCTTTGGCTCATGCCCAGAAAGAAAAGCGGTGGACGGTTGAATTCCAGGGCAGGCTCGAGTGATTGTGTTTTAGGTTTTTCCAGCAGTGTTGGCACTGCTTTCAGGTTTGATTCTCAGTATTCAGATAGGGGAAAAGCAGATCCCCTCCAGGACTGGCACAGAGGCATAACGTGCTGTCTCCCTCTTCCCAGGTAAACGGCAGCGATGGGATGTTCAAATATGAGGAGATTGTCTTGGAAAGGGTAAGTGCTCTTTGCTCACCCACTGGCAGCCTTTGCTGCCTCTTCCCACTCCCTGCAGCACTCCCCACATCCCTGTGCCAGCTGATGGGGAGAGGTTGGTCTCTGCTCCCCACCCTCTCCAGAGGCTCTTGGGAGTGTCACGCTTGGCTTCCCCGCACGCCCCCTTGGCTTGGGGAGAGATGCCCTTGCTGCTCTCACCCCCGCAGACCCCTCCAGAAGGGAGGGAGGAAGGCTTCTCCCTCGCCTCCCTCGTTCACACCTTCGCCCCCACAGAGCCGCCAGCGCGGAGCCAGGGAGGAGGCTCTTTGTCACCGCCTTTGACAGCAAACGGAGGTGCAGGGAGCTCTGCTCATGCAGGAGCACAGGCAGGTGCACCCCACAGCCGGGCACAGGGGACTGATGCCTCCCTGCCACTGGACTCCCTGTCATTCCAGCACAGCCCGGGGTTGCTAAGTGGGATGGATGGGATTTTTAGCAAGCCAGACAACAACGGGGGGAGTTTCTGCTTGAGCCTTTTCCTGTCTGTTAGCAACACGGAGCTGATGGTGTGCAGCACAGGAGCTGTGGCTGAAATCACCCCCCCAAGAGATGGGGCTTACCCAGGGGCAAGCTGGGCACCCTGCAGGGCAGGGAGGGCTTTCCCCTGGTGCCCAGGGAGCGGCAAGAATGGAGAGGGAGCAGGGAAAACTGGCCCAAAGTTTAGTGCGAGAGGCGGGCAGAGCCCTGCTGAGTGGGGATGGCTGGGGTGGGAGGCTGCCTGCGCTGCTCCATGGCACACCTTGCCTCCTCCTCCTCGCTGCCACGCCAGGTGGCTCGGCCCAGCCGTGTGGCTGGCATCACAGGGGAAGACGCATCACTCGTTATTCTGTTCCTCTGCCTTTAGTCATCTCCCTCCTCCCCTGGGCTCTGCATCATGGAGGTGGGCGGATGGAAGGTTATCTGGGGCTGCCGCCTCACCCACTGCTTCCCTGGAGTGCCTGATGAAACCAGCCCAGAGGATGCTTCCTTTTTGGGCTGAGTGCTTCTTGCTCCATGTCCAACTTATGGACAAAAGCCTTGTTTTCAGGGATTCTTCAGAGCACCTTCTGTCCTCAGCCCTCAGTGGGAGCAGGGGGGCAGCTGGCAGGGTCACGTAGAGAGGCAGCATGCATTGCTGCCCCTGCTTCAAAGCCCCAGGCAGTGATTCCCTCTCCAGCAGCAAGAAACCATGAGGGAATTTCAGTGCTTAGCAGCCAGGACCAGCATGGACCATAGCCAGGTCCTTCCCCTACACCTGATCTTCAGTGGGATTCAACAGCCTCGTCTTACTGCAGGAGAAGCACCCTGGTACATGTGGGTGAGACTGTTTGTGGAGTGTTTGGCTTCCAGAGATGACCTCAGCGTACCCCAAAATTGCTAGTCTGTCACTGTTATTTATCCTTGCCCTTGTTATAAAGGCAAGGGCAAATGCAGAAGTGTTTTGGGGGCAGTAATTGAAGGAACACTGTCCACAGAGGGACATGGCATTGGGTTTACCCACCATACACGTGTCTGCAGCAGAGGAGCTTCTGCCATGTCTACATCAAACCCGATGCTAACTGAAGAAGGTTTATCAAAATAAAAATAAGTCATTTTCAGGTCTTGTAGCTACCATTAGAGTGCACCCTTCCATAGACAGGCACAATGAATGGCTGGAGACCGTTTTACACAGTTTGATGGGCCTTGCTGGGGCCAGGCTGGGTCTCCAGTGACAGTAAGCAGCTCTTATGAGCTGGGCATGGGGTAACCAGAACCCAGATAAGAGGAAGGAAGGCAACCTCAGACATTTCACCATTAAGTGCCTCTTTGTCACGTGCTGGCCAAATCACAGCTGGCAGGAGAGCATCCAGGAGTGTTGCATAGCGACAGGCATTGGTGACTCCCAGAGATGCCACATGCTGTGTTATGGGTGTTATAAAGCCAGAGCAGAGACCTCTGTGCCAGCACAAGAGCTGATGCTGAGTCCAAATTGCGGGGGAGAAGCACAAGCCCTGGCTGGCTGCTGGTGCTAGATGATCCCAAGGATCCTGAGCTCTGGTGTGGCTCTTCTGGCCACAGCTTCCCCAAAAGGGCAGAGCTCCCCATCACCTGACACTGGGCATTGGGCGTGTAGACAGCTGGGAGCGTGCTTGGCCCGAGCCTGTTTGTGTGTGAGAGAGGCAGGCACGATAGGATGTGACTAAGTGTCAGCTTTTCCACAGGAGAAAACAAGGCAAGGAGCTATCTGATTTTCAAAGCAGAGCAGAAAAAGCAGAAATTGTCTGCTTGCACCAAGCATGGAGCTGGAAGCGGCCGCTGTGAGTGTGTCACTAATGGAGATCCTGCAAGTAGGAGAAGCAATGCAGGGCCAGGGCAGCTTATCCTGGGAGGCTGCTGGGATGGGGCTAGAGATATCCATGGCCCC
>NW_008593727.1:6028-6707 GCF_000691845.1 Merops nubicus | reverse complement strand
CCAAGCGTATCTGGGAGGAAGAGGAGGCAGAACTGGAGACCCCACTCCATCCTGACAGGCCCCTCCACCCAATCCAGCAAATTTTGGCATCAATACTCCTGGTCCCTGGGTTGGCTCCATGCCGAGACTGCATCTCAAGGTGCAGCGGGCCTGGGGTGGGGTGCTGGTGACTGGCACAAGCCCCACTGCTCTGTCCCAGCAGCAGCATCGGTGTCTTCTCCTGGGTAGCAGCCAGCAAGGGGAGGTTTTTTCACCAAGGACCACCCATTCCCTCCACTCGCTGCCTGCCTCAGAGTCTGTTGGCAGAGGCACGGCAGTGAGGGAGGTCTTTGGCGGCTCCCACTCCACCGCTCCATCTGTTGGGTGCTCCATGCTGCTGCACCGAGCGCCTCGGCCGATGAGCGCAGCCCGCCCCTCCGGCGGCGTGCCCTGCGCCACCATAGATGCTGTAAGGGATCCTGTGTCCCAGGCAGGGGAGAGCTGCTTTGGGAGGGCCGGCAGCAAGTGGTCGCCCATGAGGGGAAAGATGTGGTGTTTGATTTTGCACAGGGTAACTCTGGCCTCGGATTCAGCATAGCAGGAGGAATCGACAACCCCCACGTTCCAGATGATCCAGGTATCTTCATCACCAAAATCATCCCCGGGGGAGCGGCAGCCATGGACGGCCGTCTGGGGTGAG
>NW_008593727.1:0-5706 GCF_000691845.1 Merops nubicus | reverse complement strand
CCGGGATCTCCCCAGGGACCCTATAGGGTTCTGCCCACCTCACCTGCCATGGTCCCTGGCCTGCCTCGGTCCCTTCCCCACAGCCAGGTCCCCTCAGTGCAGTGATGCCCATGGTTCCCCACCCCCAGCCTCCTGTCTGCAGCCACCCCCTCCTCCCCTCCCTGCACCAAGCTCCAGTTCCCATCCTTCCCCCTGCAGCCCAGATCAGGATCCAGCCTTTCCCCTCATCTCCTATCTCCACTGGGGTCATACCATGGGGACCAGCGCCACTGCCTCCTCCTTTGGGAGGGATCCCATTCTTACCTTGGCAGGGCAGGATCTGACCAGCTTGAGCAACTCTCTGTCACACAAGGGCCTGTGCAGCTGGAGGAGGGTGGCAGAGGTGCCCAGAGGAGGGTGGCACAGGCTGGCAGTTCCCCAGGCGAGCTCAGGACCACCCTGTGCCCCCAGGGTGAATGACTGCGTGCTTCGGGTGAATGACGTGGACGTCTCTGAGGTGGTGCACAGCAAAGCCGTGGAGGCCCTGAAGGAAGCGGGCCCTGTGGTGCGGCTCGTGGTGCGCCGACGGCAGCCCCCGCCAGAGACCGTCATGGAGGTCAACCTGATGAAGGGCCCCAAAGGTGAACCTCTTACTCTGCTCACAGGACCGGGGTGCCCCACTGCCCCATGGGATGGTGTGGGGTGACCCCTCAGTGTGGGATGCCATGAGGTACAAGGCAGCATCATGGGGGATGTGGGATGCAAGTTGGCATCGCCATGGTGCAGGATGCTGCAGGCTGGCCCAGCAGCATGGGATGCTATGGGACACGGGGTGTAGGATAGCTGTGTTTGTGGCAGGGTGGGAAGCCCCATGAGGCAGAGGGGCCATGGTGCCAGCCTGGGACTCCGTCTAGCCATCTGTCCATCATCCCTCACCTGCCCTCTCACTCCTCAGGCCTGGGGTTCAGCATCGCAGGGGGCATCGGGAACCAGCACATCCCTGGGGACAACAGCATCTACATCACCAAGATCATTGAGGGAGGCGCTGCCCAGAAGGACGGGCGCTTGCAGATTGGTGACCGGCTGCTCGCGGTAAGCCCTGTGCCCACAGGCAGCCACGAGGCAAAGCTGGGCAGTCTCCACCATGCCACAGTGCCAGTGTTGAACCCCAGCACCGCTGGCAGCCCTGCACCCCTTCCCTTAGGGTCCCTCTGGGACAGTGCTGTGGGACGGGCAGGCACAGCACCAGCTGCAGACAGGAGGGACAAATCCATGGAGATGGGACCCTGTCTCCAGAGCTACTGTGGCACCTACCCTGTGGGAATCCACTCTGGTACTTGCAGGGCTGCTTTAGCCCCTGCCCTCCTACCTGCAGCCATGTCACCAGACCCTTTCCTCTGGCAGGTGAATAACACAAACCTGCAGGACGTGCGGCATGAGGAGGCGGTGGCCGCCCTGAAGAACACCTCTGACATGGTGTACTTGAAAGTGGCCAAGCCTGGCAACATCCACCTCAACGACATGTACGCGCCCCCCGACTATGCCAGCAGTACGTATGCCACTGGCTGCTGACCCAGCAGCCCGGGCACCACAGGGCTGGGGGGGACAGAGCGTGCTAGGGAGGAAGGCAACCCTGGGCTGGTCTCCATCTCCACGTTGCAGATAGATTTCTGCTCCTGATGCCTTCTTCTCCCCTGCAGCATTCTCAGCCTTGGCTGACAACCACATAAGCCATAACTCCAGTCTGGGCTACCTGGGCAGCGTTGAGACCAAGCCTGCCTACCCTGTCCCACCCCAGGTGACTCCATCCCGGTATTCGCCCATCCCTCGGCATATAATCGGGGACGAGGACTTCACCAGGTGAGTACTGGGAATGAGCATCCCTAATCCCTGCTCCTTCTCCTTCCCTCCGTTTCCTTCCCTGGCTGCTTGAACTCCTCCCTGCAGCCAGTGCAGAGCCTTAGCTGAAATCCCATTTGTGGGTGTCTGGTGCAAAGCTTGGGGCCCCCACAGTGAGCTCCGCACTCACTCTCCCTGAGCCCAGCCCTGCTGTGTCACTCCCTGGCTCACCACATTTTCCCCTTCCCCGTTCCCCCTCCTGCTCCTCCCTGAGCCTTACACGTCTGCATTTCAGCTTTGCTTCATTCTCTTGTTTTACAATACCTAGAATACAAACTGTTCCCTGCCTTTATGGTGCCATCTGGTGCCAGCATTACCACAGGCTCACAGGCTGTGAGCCAGCTGTCCCTGAATGGAGCTGTGCTGGGGGTGAGGGGCCAGGGAGGGTACAGCTATTGGGTACAAGCAGGGTTCCTCTTCCTGCACTCCCTGAGCCCAGCATCTCAAACCACATGCACCCTGGTGCCTTTTCACCAGCTGCCAGCTCTGGGCTCAACAGCCTCCTGTACAGCCCTGGCACGGTCCCCTTTTCCCCACTGGTATCATTTATACTACACAAGCAGGTTTCTTTCCTGAACCAGGAAATAAAGAGCACAGAGGAGATGTTGCTTTGAGCCTAAGTCCAGTGTAAAACTTCTCCAAAGCCAGATGCTGAGGATGGGAGAGTGAGATCTGGCCGGTCCTGCTTTGTTTGCCTGGGCTCACAGCTTTCTCTCTGCTTCCCACAGCCTCAGGGCCTCTGCTTGGCTTGCTCTGGGTTTAGTATGCCCAGGGACAGGGCTGTAGGGGTCAGGCTGTGTTCTTAGGACTAACATTCAGGCTTAGGGCTGGCTCTGCAGTTAGGACCAAGGTCAAGCAAGCAACCAGTAAGGCTGGTTTTGGGGTTGCATTTGCACTGGAAGATAGCATAGCCTCAGCTGGGATTGTCTGGTTGTGCAGGGTGCTGGCAGACTCTGGAGCAGCAGACCCTGACGTGCCATGCAGCATCAGGTCTGCTGCCCTCCTAGAGAGTGCTTACACCCACCTTCATCACAGGGATTTGTTGCTTCTTGGTGCTTGGCCACGGCCAGGTACCTCTGCACATCGTGACCTGTGCAACACTGGCCTCCGCCCATGCCCCATCTCTGCCACCTGGTCTTGGCACCAACGATGCCAGTTCAACAGTCTGCTCCTGGCACTGTGTCCTCACCGGGTGTAGTGACTCCTGTGCTGTCAGGGCACTGGGGGATGATTCCACACACAGGAGCAGTGTTTTCTGACATTCATTGCACCACAGAAGGGACTGTGTCCCAAAACTTGGAAAATGCAGCATCTGTCTCTTGCCAGGGACCCTGTCCCTTCCTACGTGTACCAACAGCCTATTTGCAGGTCAGAGAGTGGAGAGAGCAGCCCAGCTCGGGCTGGACACAGCCCAGTGGCAATGGCGCAGTGATAGGTGGGCAGTGGCTCAGTGGTGGCTTGGAAGTGGTGCACCACGTGCTGGTGCCCACTAGAGGATGGTGCTGCCTTTTGGAGGACCCCATTGAAGACAGACTGGCACCGCTCAGCCACTGTCCCCAGCCACTGCCCCCTGCTCCCCACCAGATTTGCAGCCTGCGACGAGCACAGCACCTCCCTCATCCATCCCCAGGCAGCACTGAAAACCTCATGTGTGTCACTGACCCCTCCCAGGACAGCTTCATTGCCGTGGGTCTTTTGGGCTCATGTATCACCAAGACTGTGCACTGGCACCAGTGTGATCCAAATGCATCCTGTTGGTGTGGTTCAGAAAGGCACTGACTCCCCTGAAAAAGCAGCTGTCTGCCAGGAGGCTCCTGCCAGCTGTTCCCCAGGAGAAGCAGAGGTCTGGCCTGGATCCAGTATCAAGCCTCTTCCACTCCTACAAACACAAGTGCTGCTGTGGACTTGTAGTGACCCTCATGACCCAGGGCCAGGGGGACCAGAGCATCTGTTTCCTAATGAGCTTCACCACTGCAACCCAGACCTAGCACATCCCCAGGATCCCTGCAGTTGCTCCGTGCCAAGGTCCCGATGCTAATGCTGCAATGTCCAGCATGGGATCTGCCTGCAGGACCATTCCCTGCTCCCAGGATAAGGATGGAGCTGGAAAGCGCACGTCATGACTGAGACCTGAGATGTGTGTGGCTTCATTTCCTCTTCTTGATTCCTTCCACCAAACCGTCTGGTCCTGTGGGAAGCCAAAGCTGCACAGCCAGTGAGAGGCAGAGATGGGCAGCACAGGGCAGCTGTGGCGTGGAGCATTCAGAACATCCCTGCCCCTCAAGCACCCTCCAGCCACTGCTACCAGCAGAGCGTGCCACACTGCTGTGTTCATTGTCAATGTGAGCAGGAGCAGCTGGAAGAGCTGGGAGGGTCAAGTTCTGCTGAGCCCGGGGTTTGGGCAGGGCAGGAGCCCACCAAGACCTTCTTGCAAGGTGTCCTGAACTTCTGTTTGTCTGTCTCCTGCTCCTGTTGCTCATTATAAGTGGTTGCCTGGAGCGAAGTGACATTCATCCCATTAGGACTCGCCTACAGGAAAGGATGATGGGAGGCTTTTCCTGAGGATCTGGCATCTGTCCCTGGAGTTAAATCCTGCTACCTGCATCCTTGAAAGGACCAAAGCATTCCCCCATCTGCCCAGGTGACGGCACTGATGCTCCGGTCTGTCCCGGGGGCCTATGTATGTTTTCTTGCAAGAGTGGCCTGGGAGCATGCTGCCAGGCTGCAGGGCTTTCTGTGCTGTCTGCTCAGACAAACTTTATTCCCCCAGGTCATCGCTCCACTTGTGCTGCCTGAGCCCCGCTCCTTCCCCAGCTGTTGCTCGCAGCTTGGAGGCCAGCTAGGCCGTCCCTCCCAGTGCCCCAGGGTCCCCTTAGTGCAAGTCTCTCGGCATTTTAGGGTCCACTGCAGGTGCCCTCAGCCCGTGCCGTGCCTGAGGCTCCAGCACCTCTCCTATCACATCCCAGAGATCTCTTGCCGCTTCCCAGCAGGCACAGGGTTGATCAGGCTGCTGAGCACACTGGCAGGTCCTCAGTCCTTGTACCCACTGGAGTGCCCGGGATCCAGCTGGTCGCCACAGCAGATGTGCTGATGGTCCCCAGTGTCATATTAGCTGACAGTCACCACCAGCTTGTGCTAATTGTCTGGCATCATTTATTCCTTCTTACTTTAATCCAGCACTTAAGCTGGGATCTGCTGTTCCCATCAGACTTGGGGTTTTTTTCCCAGATTAAAATTGGCATAGGATTTTTGCAATGCCAGGCAGTCTTTCTCCCTTTGCCTGCCTGTTGTTTGAGCTGTGAAAGAATGAAGTCATCATCAAAAAATTTAGGGTTTCTGTTGAGCTGTACCGGGCCTGTGGCATGGGGGGGAGGGAGGAATTGGAGGCACATTTGCCATGATGCATGGGTGTGGAGGGGCTTGATCCTACTTTCCTGGCATGGCCACACTTTCCTCAATGCCCAGGCTCACAGAATCTGATGCTGCCTCTCAATCCAATGTTTCCGTGCACAATTTCTTGGCAGAGGCTGTGCCTCTGTCCATTCTCTGTCTCATACCGCACCTCTCCTGGTTTATCAGCCTCCTTGATGCCAAGGGCTGAGTCGCACCAGGTTGACTCAGAGTGACTCCAGCCCCACCGATGTGCCAGGAAGCCCAGGCACGACCAACCCTGTCACCAGTTTTGCTTCTCCTCACCCTGGTATCTCTGTCCCATGTCTGTCTTCTCAGGGAACCGCGGAAAATCATCCTGCACAAAGGCTCCACTGGCCTGGGCTTCAACATCGTTGGAGGGGAAGATGGTGAGGGGATCTTCGTGTCCTTCATCCT
>NW_008593726.1:0-8216 GCF_000691845.1 Merops nubicus | reverse complement strand
GCCAGCCGGGCAGGGCTCGGGCACATGCCTCCTTCCAGCCGGGCAGGCAGCTGCCTGCTGCCCGAGCCCAGCACGCCAGGGCCCCGCCAAGGTGGCTGCCAGCTCCTCGAACAGAGCCGGGGAGCTCTTGCACCACTAGTAAACCCCCAAGGGCAAGGGGCGAGATGAGCTGCTGAGCTGCCTCATTCCACCCAGTGAAGCCCATTCACTTCACAAAGACGAATACAAGCAAGGTTTTCACCCCAGGCCTGACACTGCCCTGAGAGGAGAATATTGGGACTTCAATTATATCAGTATCATAAAGAAAAAAAACCCAAGGAGACACTTAATCTAAATCAATTCTTGTAACAGCAACAACGGGACGACCAACACTGACAGACCCAACACCGGCTCACACGACCAGTCTCAAAGCACAAGTTCCTGCTGGTGCATTGTCCCCTGGCAGCGTCCCCAGCTTGGCCACGCAGGCTGAAGACAGACTCCCTGCACCTCTCCAGGGAGGCTGGGTGAGAACTGGGTGAAGGCAGTAGCGTTTGCCACAGGAGATGGGGAGAGGGGGACAACCCTTCCCAGAAGGACCCCAAAATACAGCACCACCTCCCCCAAAACTCTTCAATTGCCTTTTTCTTCTACTCAAACTCATTTCCATCTTTTCCTCTTGTTCAGCCACCCACATGAGCGGCATTCCCTGGCGCCAAGCAGGCTTGGCAGAGCCAGCCAGACCAGCACCAGCCCACACAGCACAGCATGGCATGGAATAGAATGGTACAGCACTGACCAGCCCCACGCTCACCGTCTGCAAACACTCCCAAAACCTTCCCCGACCAGGTCTGCCCACACTGCTCCATCAGCAGGATGAGGCAGTACAGACCAACATCATTCCAGCAATGAACATCAGAACCAAAACACTGTCAGAAAAATCTTTTCAATCTCTCTGTACCAAAACCAAACTGCTGGAAAGAAGGAGCCTGTGTCAGGGCATCGCACAGGAGTGGCACCTTCACCAAAGGCAAACCCAGGTGCAGGAGGGACTAATGGAGACAATGAGTAAAGGGAATAAATTACAAGCACCCCCAGCTGGGAGCCACATGGGATGCGATGGGTAAAGGCACCTGACCTGCTCCCCTCCACAGCAAAACCCCAGGTCCCGTTGCCCCCGGCCCCACGGCTGCTCCGCCAGTCTCAAACCATTGATTTCCCAGCTTTGCCCTTCAAAACTCTCCTGGCTCAGTGCCCGGTTCCTATCGCCTAGTCACTCAGGAGCAAAATATCTCTATTATTATTGCAATTATTTCCCAATCAGCATTGCTCAGGGATGAGGTGGTAAGAGGGGGGCACCCGACGAGCGGCTCGATGGGCAGCTGCTGCCCTGGGTGCTGCCTGGTACTGGGCGGGAGCCACTGACAGCTGCTGAGTGGCACGGGAAGGACGGGCAGAGGACAGGGGACCGCAGTGAGCCCTTCCTGAGATGCCAGGGTGGCTGTCCTCCATCTCTGCTGACCCTCAGCCAAGTAACGGTGATGCAAACTAACCTGTGCAGGGACCCCATGCGCTCCGGAGGCGATGTGCGAGATTCCGAGGCGCTTCACAGCTAAAGGGAACTAATGGGAGCTCCAAGGCACCCCCAAGGTCAGCACAGTACCCACCGGAGCATCAGTTCCCCAGGGAGGGAGCAATAGGGCCTCCCAAAACTACCCCTCCAGCGCACGGTGTCTGGCCCTGGCCCTGCCCCCTCCAGTGGGAGCCCAGCACTGCAGCTCACCACAGACACATCCTTCTCACAGGAGAGGAACACAGAACACAGGCAGGTAACTCCATCCCGCTGCTTCTCAAGCCATGGGAAGAGAGGAGGGAGCAGCAGAGGTAGGGGAGCCCAGTAACAGATGGGGCAGGAATTCTAGCCCTGCAAAATAGAAGGTAAGGGCAGAAAAAGCACCCAGCAAAACAGGACGAGGATCTTCCCACTGCATTCCACCGTTCCTCTCCATCTAGGAGAAAGCCCTGGGTGACAGCAGTGAAGGGCAGAGCACATTACAGAAATCCAGGATTATTTTTTTCCCCATTTATTAATTACTGTAGGCATCCCAAGTGTCCCAGCAGGCCCCATGCACACAGAAGCCAACGTGTCACCCTCCTGGCTCTCACAGGACTAGGAATGAACGTGACCAGCCTGGGGCAAGCTAATACTTAAACATCCCAGAGAAGTCCCTGGGAAGAAAGCTCTCGCCTGAAGGACTCAGTATTCAATTTTCCAACAGGAAAATGCCACTTCACTGCCAAGATACCGTCTCCTCCAAAGAGACTGCATCCTTCTGTTCATGTGGATCAGCCTGGACACCCTTGACTACCAGTCTTCTGCAAAACACAGCCCATGGCCCTGGCTGGTGAGCAGAACAGACCCAGAGCTGCCATCCCCAGCTTCTCCTCAGCTTAGAAGTTGTTATTCCTCCTGCAAATCCAAAGCATCACTTATTATCCTCCTAACAATGCTGCTTAGCTCAACAGGGTGGCACAAGTTCCCCTTCCCGAGCCTCGCTGCACTCGTGACCATGCAACCAGACCAAGATAATTCCAACCCAAACACCAAGGGCTTGTCTCACCACCCTCGTCCCCCTGGGACATGCCTACAGCCAGGTGTTCAAACCCTGCTGTCTGTCAGCAGCAATGGGGAAGGTCCCCCTTCCACATCTCCGCCAGAGCATCCCAAAAGGCAGGGAGGAGGCAGCCGGGGTTTGCCGGGATGTGGTGAGCAGGAAGGACAGCCTCCTGAGGCAGCAGCACAGCTGGAGATCAGCTGGACTGTTCCTCCCACTCTGCTCCAGGAAAACAGCCGTTTCCTTCCTGGTCCCTAAAGCAACACAGCAGCAAGAGAGGAGCTGCCTGAGGACAGGGCAGGGGCTGCCAGCCTTGCAAACAGGGCAGCCAGCGGCAGGAAAAGCCCACGCGGGGGACGGCTGTGGAGGGATAGACCCCAAGGAGTGGATCTGCTTCAGGCACCCCCCACATTCGGGTGTCCTCCTACCCCAGCACCCACACAGCAGCCCCACGCCCAGCAAGAGCCAAGGCCCCATTTCGGAAGGGCTGCCTGCGCAGGGCACCACAGCCAGCATCTGGATTTATCCACCCACCAGGCTCTGAAGGCTTCTGCAAGCCCATCCCAGCAGCTCCTCACTCACGCAGCTCCAGCCGTCACTTCCCCGGCGTGCGAGCCCCAAGCCGATTGCTGCAGCAATACACGGCAGCAAGGGGGCTATGACAGGGACTAAACCCACTGCCCATTCACCTCCACCCAGGGAGAAGGACGACACGGACTGCATGGGGGGATTCGGCTTCACCTGTTTAACACCAGCGTTGATCCCATCCTACCCATCAGGCCTCTTGTTCCCACAGCTCTAGGCTGGCCTGGTGTTTTATCTCCATGGACAAATCACACCGGGCTGCCCAGGAGTAGCTGATAAGCAATAAATGATCAGAGTCTAAATATCACAGGGACAACATTAAATATTAACACCCTGCACAAGCAGCAGGATTGGACATGCAGAACCTCTTACAAATTCCTTGACAAAATCACACATCCCACGATTGTACTTCATGGGAATGTAACCCATGGCATCAGGAGGAGGCAGAAAGTTACAGCCACACTTTGGGGTTTTTTTGTTCTTTTTAGATCAACATCTCTGCTATTGACATGCCATGATCCAAACTCCAGGCTCTGCCTTTCCTCTTGAAACAGTCCCTGCTCCAAACATAAGCACCTCCAAGATTAGAGAAGAAATCTTCTGCCATTCCATGTGCGGTGTTGCCAGCGATAACAGCCAGCTAAGCCTGGCTTCAGGCTGAGCACACCAGCGAGTGCCTGCAAATATCCTGTTTCAAAAACACTCAGACTCTCCCTCACTCCACCCTGAGCTCTTGACATGTTTGCTGAATTCCCTGCTCTCACCTTTCATTTGTGTTTTAAGGCTTCGTTCCCACACCCTACACCTCTGACCTTCCCACAGCATCTCCAACCCCAAGAGCCACGTCCCTGCGTACACTACACCCTCCTCCACATCTCCATAAAGCCAGAGGAAAGTTATGGGGCCACTGCTCCCTAGCACACAGAATGTGGACGGATGAAATACGCTTCTCTGCAGTGGGCTCTCCATTCAAAAGCAGGATGAAAATTGGGCTCTTCAGTCTGCAGATAGGAGTAATTTCGAAGGAGAGATTGAGAAGATTTAAATATAGAAAATGCTTTCCCTAAGGATGCTGCTCAAGATATTTAAGAGCTCAGGTTTTACACGGCATGGATTTCCTTTGGCAGTGATGCAGAACTCCCCACCCCGCCTCTCCAGGCAGCAATCCCTTTGTCAGGCTGTCAGGGAGTGCTGGGTCCTCTTGGCTAATGCAGAGCCTATCGGTGACCACAGCACTCGGGAGGTAAACTGGGGTGCAGCGGGGGTTGTAGCTCATCCTGAGCTTTCCAGATGCAACAACATTTGGCCATAAATCATTGCAACCTCGGCTCTTGCAGGTCCATGCAATGGGAAACAAAAAGCCAAGATAACTTCTTCCTAAATTGCTCCCAGGGATGCAAGGCTGCTCTCTGAAAGCCTGGCTCTGGCTAAGACCAGACCAGAGCACAGCCCAGGTTCAAAGCCAAGTTCACAGAAGATCTTTGAGGAACACCTACCACCCTTCCCCCCGATTCCCACAACTGCCAGGGGACCTCAAGTGGAGCTGCCCCCCATCACAACTTCCCAGCACCCTTCCCAGCACCATGGCCAAGGAGCTGCTTCCAGCCAGGGGTGCAGGTCAGCACCCAACAGCCCAGCAAGAGATGGGCAAGTGCCAATCCTTGCTGGACCTTGTCAGCCCAATCCCTGAGCAGAGATGGGGGTGGGCAGACAGCCCCCAGATAAACAACTTTATCCTGAGGTGCAACCCTGGCATGCACCCATTGCACGCCTGAATATCTGTAGAGGGAGGCCAAGGGGTGGGAAATGAAGTTAATTAAAGTTTTAATTACTGTAACCAAACGAGTAGTATAATTACTTTATTCTCATGGAGACTTCAGACTGATTAAGGACCACGTGCACAATCTTCAGGTTGATGTGGTTTTTAATTAAACGTACCGTCAAAACGGTGAGAGGGGCGGGCGGGACGATGGCTCAGCCCTGCCTGCTCCTGCCCGGGCCCCCCGGAGACCTCGCGCGAGGAAGGAGCCCAGGCTGGCAGAGACACGAAGGTCAAGAGCAGCAACTAGTGCAACAGGCCAAAGATAAATGCTCTGGGAAGACCAAAGCTGGCAGGATGCACACGAACGTCCAGAAGGAGAAGTTCCTCTCCCACACACCAGCCCTTAGCTTCACATTCCCCCAAACCACCTACCTTTACAAACATCTCCAAAATAACCCCACATGAGCCCTGAAAATATTAATGAACTGGTGCTGCCAACTGGAGGGAATGATTAAAAAACAATTTTGCAAAGGTATCCTTTTCAAATAATAATAACACTAAAAGACAAAGCAGTAGAAATTAAATTCCCAGTCCCCTACCTCAAATAAATAGTATCAGAATTTGAAATGAGACATAATTACCCCAGCAAGGTTAAAGCCTCTAATGCACGCAGAATACAGAATCACCATCCATCATAATCATATCTCATATCACAGCCATTATTTATAATTAGGAGGCACGGTTTAAAAAACACATAAAGACGCCCATGCAATGCAGTAATTCTTCTGTTATTGCTCCTGGAGGGCCAATCCTGCTCCGATTTGTGGAGTCCAGGATCAAGCAAAAGTAATCCCCCAAAAGTCATTCCCAAAAAGTGTCTCACCAGCCGCCCTGCCAAAGAGCTGGGCTTAGGACACAGCCCAGCTGCACTGGGTCTCTCCCAGCCATTTCAAACCCAAGCAAGCTCACAAAGCATTCAGATAGTCCTTCTCCCTTAACTATACTGAATTTCTACTTCTTACTCCCAAATGCCAGTGCAGGGAGCATGGAGTGGACCAGACAGTAAAGCCACAGCTCAGCCCAGCGAGGCAGTGGCTTGCAGGCGATGCCTGACCTGATGAGCTCTGCCCAGGCTTTCTCCTCTGCTGGGTGGTTCGTTTTTGGTTTTTTGGTTTTTTGTTTTTTTTTTTTACCTATTTTTAAAACCACAGAACGAGTTATAGCAAGAGCTAGGGAAACCAAAAGATAACCCCAGAGCTGCTGAAAGCTGCCCTCCTTTGAAGCACAGGCTTTGCAGGCTGCCCCCATGTCCCAGTGAAATATTAACAAGCTCCTGGCGAAGCAGAAGGAAATTACGCTTAATATATTCTGGGGAAGTCCGCAGACAGCAGTGCCTACCTGGCAGAGCCCGGCTCTAGAGGGACCTACCTCCAAATCCTGTCTTCTCCCAGCAACGAGGAGCAGTGAATCTGCAGCCCCCGGGGATGTGCAGTAGCTCCATCACACATGCAAGCACTGAAGCCAGAGCAAAGCCCTTGCACAGAAAAGCACAAACACCGTGACGTGGCTTTGTACCCTTCAGTGGGGAGCTAGAAAGCAACAGTGGCTGGAGAAGGTGTCCTGAGGACACAGAGCTGTGATGGCTGAAGCTACAGTGAAAGCCCGGGGATGAGACCACAGAAAGGACAAACACACGCATGCACACGCCACATGTAAATCTTAAGCTACGGTGGTTTTGGAGATGGAAAAACGAGTCGGGATAAGGACAGGGGAGGGCTGAGCTACGGCCAGAGGCACAAGCCCCAAGCAGAACGAGCTCCCCTTCTCACTCAGCCCTGCCGCTGGCTGCCAGCAGCCCAAGGGAAACGGCCAAAGCTGCCTCACCGGTGCCACTGCCAGTCCCATGACTGTTACTCTCAAGCAGAGCTGTGCTTTCTCAGAAGTTCCATCAAGCTGGAAAGCAACAAAAAGTAACGTGGGAAAAAAAGTCCAAACCCCAACAAAAAGCCAGCTCACAGATGCACGTGCAGACACACGCTCTCCAAAACCCAGGAAACACGTTTCTAATGCAGGTTGCAGCAAACCAACGAAACACCAGCCAAAGCTTCCAGCCAGAGATGCCACACTCCTGGGCACAAGAGGCTGGTGGGCACGAGAGAAGCTGGCAGGGGGGCACAGGGCTGAGCCTGACATGTGCAGAGAGAGGGGCTCTGTGCAGAGCTGCACTGTGCTGTTACCACAGCGAAAGGGGAGGATTGAGCCTTTTTGGGGTTCAGGCACCGTGCCCACCTGGCTGTCAGCTCCCCAGGGCAGGTTGTCTTCTCTGCTACTGCCACGCAGTTGGTATCAGACATCATAAATGACCTCTGGAGCAGCAACCAAGGTACACAGGGCATCTCTTTGGTTTGCCCTGCGCATTTTCCAGCTCTTCATTTTGGACAGCCAGCACTCTACCCAACATGATCAGGCAAGATTAGGAAAGACCACCTCATGATACCGGAGAGGGGACACTCTGAACAGGGCTATGGAGGAGGAGTACTGCAAAACCAAAGGGGACTGAGCTATTCCCCCATAGACAGTGGCCCCTCAGGCCATGAAGTGGCAATCAGCACCTCACTGGGCTCTGGCTGCCACCCTTCAGCCGTCCCAGCTCAAATGGCACACGCCAGAAGGACTTTTAACAGCAGTGACAGTGAGTTTACTGCAACCAAAAGAAGTAGAGAGAGGAGGCGGTGCTTTGCAGGATCATGCAGAGGATCACTCTTTGCCCTTCCAAGTATTGAAAACTAATCCTCCCTTCCCCCTTTCTATCCCATTGAAAACTTGACAGAACCTCCTAGTGCTTTGCAGTTGAAATTGGCAGGTCTTAAATTAATTGACTGCAATTTTACACAACAACATGTTTAGCTGCGAGCTGGCCCGCGGCCCGCTTGGCTCGCCACCACTCCCCAGACACTTTTCAAGCAACCTCCAAAACTTCATAGCACATCTAAGGCGAGGCGAGCAGGCTGCCAACGTGACCCACTCCCTGCCAAAAACCAGCCCTTCCTCCCCCCGCCCCCACCCTGACCCTGCTCCAGCTCCTCCGTTGTTTTCTCCCGCTCTTGTTAATGGCTTCTTAAATTATTCTCATCGTCTCCAAGGATTTTTGCTCCTCTAAGCGTCGAGGAGCATGGGGCGGGCAGGGTTACGGGCCCGCTGCTTTGCCATGGAAACGGAGGCAATGGGACCAACGTGCGCAACAGGGGTGAGAAAAGTCAGGAGTTTTTTTAATT
>NW_008593725.1:0-1359 GCF_000691845.1 Merops nubicus | reverse complement strand
GATTTAAAATTTATTATTATTACTATTATTAATTATTATTATTCTTACTGACGCACACGGCGGGAATATGTGCTAATTAGGTGGCAAAACATCCCGCGGGAGATGAGGGTTCGCCCCCGTTCTTATTTTCTAGGGTTTGGGTTGTCCATCTAAAGAAACAGCCAGACCTTTTGCTTTTCACAAGAGGTGTTCATCGAGAACCCCTGCGCACAAAAACAAACCCAGCAGTTTACTTGCTACCATCAGGAAAATATTTTGAAAGCAGAGTTGCCTAATGGCAAACTTTTAAAGGAGAAAAGAGCTGCGGGGGCGGAGAGCTCGTCGGACGGGTACGACACGGGAATTATTGGGAAGTTCATCTTTAAAATCGCGCTGTCGAAATGTCAGTCACGAAAAAACGAGCTTCAGAAGCCAAAGTGCCGCATCCTCTTTGCAGCGGGGCAACCTGGCTGTTTATGCCTGTGGCGTATTGCTGGGAGAAGTGGGGTTTAGAGCATCATAAAGGAAATATTTCTGGTTTGCATCCTCGTCAGTCACTCCTAAATTGCAGAGGCATCATTCAGGGCAAGTCAGAATGAATTTGTGTTTAAAAAAAAAAAAACCCAAACGAGAAAAGAAAGGGATGAAATAATATAGAAGCTTCTTTCTCGCAGGCCATCCTGTTATTGCAAATTAGATTAGCTACACAGGCTTCAATATAAACATGACATGAGGTTCACAGGAGAGCGAAAGTATCATCCACTCCAATCTCTCCTTTCATCGAAACATCCCCCACAAATTACATCTTCTCCTTTAATACACTTTCCAATGAGATTAAAACATCACTTTGACACGATTTCAAACCTTCGCAGTCGCATGCGGGGCTTACTTCAGAAAACAGCAAACAAGGGGAAAACTAGAAACATCTACATCATCTCAGACCGCTAGCCTAGAAATTAAAGGAACCCAGAGGAAACACACGATCCTCTTGCTCCATCCAGTGCAGCGCTTTGGCCAGGAGAAGGCGGATAACGAACCCCAAAGAAGCGAGGAGAAAAACCCGGGTTCCTTCCCTCCAGCTGGAGGTACCCGTTACCTGGCCGGAGCCGGGTTCCAGCGCTTATTTGGGAAAAAGGAGTGATTTTCACCGGTCTGTTTTTCACCAGCTCACTGCCTGACACTTCACATCCCCCTGAAACGGATTCCCTGAGGCGGGATGATAACACGGCTAGTGTCTAAATCACTCCTACCGCAACCCCCGGCGCACCCGAGAAAGGTTTTGGGGGCTGTGTGAGAGGGCAGGCTGCTCACAGACTCTCCTCTTTCAGGAAGAACAAGCCTTGCAACTTCTCTAAGGCTACAAGTTGAGCTGCACCCCTA
>NW_008593724.1:0-1631 GCF_000691845.1 Merops nubicus | reverse complement strand
CGTCTGCCTGATTGGAGTGACGAGCGCATCTTTGCAGGGAATGGCCAGACGGCAGCGAAAGAGAGAGCTGCCTAACGCGTGAACGGGAGGAGCGCAGAAGGGTCTGGGAGTGAAAGGGCTTGGGAGAGTCTTTAACCCCCTCAGGGAAGCCGGCCGAGCTTCCCAGGCCGGGTGAGGTCGCTCCCTTCCTCTGGAGCGGAGAACCCCCATCTGCATGGGCGTGGCTGAGCAGCAGACTGTCTGTGCAGCTCAGAGGCCAGGAACTGTCTGGCAGAAGTTGAAGCAGGAACTTAATTGCTCATGAAGCCCCACAGCCGAGTGCCAGCCGCAAGGCCAGACAACTCAGCAGCTTGTGCCAAGGGTGAGAAGAGCCCGTGAGGCAGACACACGGCCTTCCTCCCCGGAGACCCTCCGGAACGCCACCGGCTGGCCATGCACCAGCGCAGACAGGAGGGGCCTCAGCATCATGAGCTGATCCTGGTGTCTCCATCTTCTCTCGGAATCCTAATGACTGCATGAGTGGTTCTGTGAATATGCATGATTTTACCCCATACAGTCCCAGCTCCCTGTCCCTTCGGGGTGCAGGTTTTGAGGAGCGATACCCCTTGCACCCCGTGCCGTAACAAACAGACCTGCTTGATAACCCTCCAGAGCGAGAGAGTTTGTTTCCACATGTCACTTCATCCTTCCCTAGTTTAACCTAAAAACTGGGAGGTGATTTACGAGAGGCTGAGGAGTGACTTCATCATATTGTTGTCCTGGTTTGGCCTAGCCAGCCACAGTGCAGCCACTCACTCACTTCCCACCCCCACTCCCTGTGGGATGGGGAGGGGAATAGGGAAGAAAAAGGTAAAACCTTGTGGGTTGAGATAATGACAGTTGAATAAAACAGCACAAAGAGAAAAAACAACAGTAATAACAAGAAAACTAATGCAAAAAGTATGTAGTGAGTGATGTACAATGCAAGTGCTTACCACCCAGAACCCACTCCCCGGAACTCGTTGCCTGGCTGCAGCCCTCCAGCCAGCTCCCTGCCACCTCCCCCTGTCCCCCCCCAACACACTAAGCATGGTGATGACATGGTTATGGTATCAAATCTCCCCATGGCTAGTTCAGCGTGGCTATCCCAGCTGTGCCCCCTCCCAGCTTCTTGTGGAAACTCTGTCCTAGCCAAACCCAGGATGCCAAACCTTAGGTCCCTGAGCTGAGTGGCAAAATCTGGCAGTGATGTGGAGCACTGCCCAGAGTAGAGCAAGACTGTTGGGGACCAAAAGGCAAGCTGGACATACAGAAGTCCGTGGGACCATCTGAAATGCAGCCAAAGGTGCTGAGGGAGCTGGCCCAAGACATGCAAAGCTGCTTTGATCTGGGAGAGCTGCCAGTGAACGCAGGAGGTGCCTGATGGTTTGCAGAGGCGTACAGCACACTGTGCCCAGCTAACCCCTGGAGAGCAAATCAGACCCTGCCGACCACGGTCAGCCTGGTCGCTGCTCCTGGGAAGATCACAGAGCAAATCCTCACAAAATTTACTTCCAGTTCTGTGCTTGACAAGAGACTGCTTGGGGAAAGACAGCACAGATTTACCCATGGCAAATTGTGCCCAACCAACCTGGCAGCTTGCTGCAGTGAGA
>NW_008593723.1:0-513 GCF_000691845.1 Merops nubicus | reverse complement strand
TTTCCCTGGCACGCTGCAGGAGCCTCGTGGCCCAGCTGGGGAGTGCTGCCCGGGACGTGCAGGGGGAGCTCACCTGGGCGTGCTTGAAGATGTGCATGATGAATATGGTCAGGCCCAGCCCGAAGATGTAGGCCACAAAGCTGGTGTAGAAGTACGTGTGCGTGTTCTTCTTCAAGCTGCAGGGAAAGGGAGCAGAGCCCAGTGACCTCAGGCCTGAGATGCCAGTGGCAGAGCTGGCCCTGCACTGCCAGGCAGCTCCCACTCAGCCCGTGGTGGCTGGAGGGGGTGGCAGCCAGGTGAGGGGCTGGAAGGGAAGGAGGCACGTGGTCCTGCTGCTGGGTGGCTATTTGGGGGGAGGAATCAGTGCTGGGACACAGGAAGAGGGTCCCACTTCTGGGGGGAGGCACAGCTGGGCCCTGGCACCCAGCCCTTGGCATGTGCTGCTGCAGTCACAGGATTGTTCTGGTTGGGAGACCTCTCAGATCAGACCCCAACCCTTCCCCAGCACTGCCA
>NW_008593722.1:1007-1530 GCF_000691845.1 Merops nubicus | reverse complement strand
TGTATCTCTACTGCAAAGGGCCCTACTGCAGATGATATGGACAAAACAGGCAAATGATGCACTAGCAATATTTAGCAGGCTATTAGTAGATGTAAATATAATTCAATATACCATGCTTAAGGTACTAGGAGAGGTAATAAATTTGCCTTTTACTTTCCTCCAGGGTGCGGCCAACCTTACAGGGAAAGTCATAAGATAAATGAACCTCAAATAGCTTGCATTAAATAGTCAAAGGTCAGGTGTCCCGTTTGAGGATAAAGACTAGGACCACTTGCAGGAAGGGAGGAGAGTCTATCTGTGAAGTGAACGCACTTCACAGAATTTCCTAATTGGGAAGGACCCTCCTGACTCTCCCTGAAACTGGGCCCTGGTCGAGTTGGACCTTTGTAAAAGCGGGCTAGAAAAATAAAAGCATCTACAGAATACTAATTGTCTAGAGAAAAGAAAAGGGAATTGTAGATTTGTGATTTGCAGAGCAGGATAACAACTATCAATGCCAGGAACCTAGAACAATTAATATGTT
>NW_008593722.1:0-291 GCF_000691845.1 Merops nubicus | reverse complement strand
ATGTGTGATCGGTCACCGAGTGTATAAATACAGCTGCCTGTGTAGATTAAAGCGGAACACTGACGAACCTTCTGTGAAGTGTGTCGTGATTCTGGGACTCCCCGCGCAACACGCAACCTCTCTGATCACTACAGGTTTCTAATGAACATCTGTGCATCACCTCCTTACCCAAGTCAGAGTGGAGCCTAAATAATATAATTTGAGAATCCATTTTCAGTGTAACCTTCTAAAAACCCAAGAAATATACACTGAAATGATTACCTCCTATTTCTGGAGGAAAAAAAAAAAAAA
>NW_008593721.1:0-1139 GCF_000691845.1 Merops nubicus | reverse complement strand
GGCTGCCCGCACGGGCGGAGGAACGTGCGTGTGCACACCTGGGGCACAGGCACGCGTGTGCGGCTGTGCGTGTGTCACAGGCGCGTGTGCCGAAGTTCAGCTCTTCCGTGCGTGCTGTGTCAGCGTGGGGTTTGTCAGGCACGCAGCCTTCGGAGAGCAAAGGCGCCTGCCTTGAGCAGAGATTGCTCTGAGGTTCCGAAATGAGAGGGGCAGCAGCATTTCCAGTGCGTGTGCACACCTGGGGCACAGGCACGCGTGTGCGGCTGTGCGTGTGTCACAGGCGCGTGTGCCGAAGTTCAGCTCTTCCGTGCGTGCTGTGTCAGCGTGGGGTTTGTCAGGCACGCAGCCTTCGGAGAGCAAAGGCGCCTGCCTTGAGCAGAGATTGCTCTGAGGTTCCGAAATGAGAGGGGCAGCAGCATTTCCAGTCCTCACTCGCCGCCGCGGCGGCCGCGGGCTGGGGGACAGGCTGAACAATTCCCTGAGGCTTGCGTGGTGGGACGCGTGCAATTTCTGGGGCATTTCACTGCGCTTTTGATGATTCTGGAACTAAAGCTGAGTGGGCGTGTGCTACAGGGATTTTCTCAGCAGTTTTTGAATTATTATAATTTTGTTCTGGCATAAAAAAACAGCAAAGAGGATCGCTTTAACAAGTCAATGTCAACAATCAGAGCAGAGGGACAATTCAGCGGGCGTTCGTAGTGCACATACATGCAGGGTATACATGTACGTGTACCTACGTGTGTCTGTGACTTCAGTTGCACTCTTCTTGGGAGAGGTTCTGTGGAGTTTTTGTCAGTTGATGGTGAGGGCAGTTTATTCCCTGTGTTCTGAAATAATGTCCGTGCTGACCTTTGTTTTCAAGGTGGTAATGATGTGGTTTGTTTGTATGTCTTCATCTTATTTATTTTCGATGTACCCTTTTAAAAAACAAAACAAAACAAACCCAAAAAAAACCCCACCAACAAACAAACTTTTGGAAACTCTTAGCGCTCTAGCTAGAAAAAAAATATTATTTGAAATGTTCTCGTGCTACATCCTTCTGTGAAAACTGGAGCCCGGCAACCGGGCACGAGGCAGTCCCTTGTGTTTGCTGTGCTTATTTCCCCGTTCTGACCAGCAGCCTCGGGCAGGTGGAACGA
>NW_008593720.1:0-4316 GCF_000691845.1 Merops nubicus | reverse complement strand
TTGGTTTTTTTTAATAACAGATCTGTAAGTACCAGATCTGTGTTCTGTTATTTTTGTGGTCCTTTTCCATTAGGGCCAAATACTTCTGTGTCAGTGTTGCCTGTCAGCTTTTGTCAGTTAATTTAACCGTATGGACTGTTTGAGGCCTTAGTTTTAAGCCTTTATTGCATCTCATATGTGTACATTTCCTTCTTGGGCTTTTTTTAACATTGCAGCAAAGATAGAGGAGGTTTTCTAGCACATGAATTTGCTGATAAGGATGCTTGCAAGTGAATTATTTTTTCTATGTTCTGAAAATACTCTAATTTTCTAGGCACCATGTGAGTCTGTTAGACAGCAGCAGCTTTTGGCTAGGATCCTCTGAACGCTTACTGTGCTCACATGAACCAAATACCAGTTTTTACAGTTTTTGTTTTTTTAGTGACTTGTTTTAACTGTTATATTGGGAATATATCCCATTTTAGCTCAGGAACTTGTGACCTTTGAGTGCCTTTTGAGTTGTATGTGTTAACACAGGCTTCACATCAGTTAAGCAAGGTCACAGGATCCAGAGGAGGAGCTGGGAACAAGGGATTCCTTTTCAGTTGGTTTGACAGGCGAGCCAAGTGCCGAAGGGTCGCGGCATTCGTCCTTCGTCTTGGGTTTTATGTTCATCTGTTGCAATTTTGAATTCTTACAGCAGGATTTTGGAATTCAAAGTGGGAATTTTGCCTCTTTAGTAGCCTATTTTTTTAATGTTGTCAGAAAAGTATAGAAACCATTTGTACTTTATAATAACGATAAAAATCTGTTAGGCAAGATGGAAAAAAAAAAGGCAAATTATCAATAAATAATTTCCAGTGGAACACTCACCAGTGACTGTCCTTTTTCTGCCAGATTCAGCTTGTGGATGTGCTTTGGCATGGCCTTGAGTTGTGTCATACTTTGGAAGCAGAAAGCAGGAGCATTTTAAGGGATTCACCTGTTGCAGCACTAAACTTGGTATTTAGATAGTTAAGAAAGCAGTTTTTTTAACTAGAAGTACCAAGACTTTAAAACTGTCATGGATTTAGTGGAAAGACACACTGCTTGTTAATGGTGGAAGAGACCAGGCAGAGAAAGGGTTTTCCCTGCAGTGCCGGGGCTGAAATCTGAGCTGTGGTGGGGGTTGAGCTGCCCCAGGGCTCCTGCCTCGTGTTGGTGGCTCAGCACCTCCCATTCAGGTCCGGGTCCTGCTGTACCCCTGCACCCTGCTGGCCCCGGGGCCACCCACTGCCCCAGCTCACCCCAAACCAACCCCTGTGGTGGGCACAGGCAGCCCCTGCACCCGTCTGTCCTCGCTGCCCTGCAGTGGGGTGGGGAGGTGCTGCTGTGGAGGGTTTTTTCCCAGCTTTTAATGATTCCTCTCCTTGATCTTTGGGTGCCCTGGTCCTACTGCACCCTCCCTCACTCTCCTGGTTTTGTCAGTGTGAAGAAATCCCTTCCCAGCTTGGGTCCTTCTTCCCAGAGGGACAGGATCAGGGACTGGGGATGGGGCAGTGGTGCAGGTGCCCTTCCTAAGGGATTGCTGAGGAGTGGGAGGAGCACAGAAACCCAAACACAGCACAACTTGCCCCAGAAAATGGGTGGTGTTTTGTTTTGGTTTTTTTTTCTCTTTTATTGGTCACTGACTAGGAGCAGCAGGCATGGCAAAGGGGAGCTGAGTACAACACCACACTTGGGGAAAATGGTACGAAAAGTACAAAAATAAGGAAGCCTATATATAATATAATTGCAGTAAATTACTAAAAATAAATATTGTAAACACAAAATAACAGCATCAGGTGAATCTACAGTCACTTGTTTCTGCTAGCAGCTGGACAGTCTTTGGCTTTATTGAACTCCCCCTGCCCCACACAGAGCCAACGCCCACGTTAAGATGCATTTTCTTTGCTTCAGACCAGAGACTCCAGACTCGTCAGGGCTGTCACGAGGGCAAGAATTTGACTCTTACTCCAGATTACCCTGGGACTCCGAATCGTGTCTTTTGCCTGCAGTGACTCGAGCAAGCCAAATGAGCTGCCAGAAGGTCTCCTCTGCTGGGAGGGGGCCGTGGTGAGGTGGGCACCAAGGCTCCGCCTGCTCCACTTTATTTGGTGGCTGTTTTGCACCTCTCCACCCCTCGCCCGGGGACCTGTGGGTTTTGTCACTGTGCAATGGAGCTTTTCACCCCTTATCTCTGCCGGTGCCCCGGGCACGTGCGATTGCCTGATAAGAGAGGGCAGCAGAGGCCAAACTGCCTCCCAGCTGCCTCCAGGCCAGAGGTCTGCTCCCCATCCAAACATGCTGCTTCTCCATACCCGGCCTTTGACTGTACAAAGGGAAGAGGCAAATTCCTCTTGCAAGGACCAATAATTTGCTACTTGTACAATAAAATACATATAATTATTATTTTTTTAAAAAAAAACAACAAAGCAGCAACAATAAAATCCCGTCAGAAGTACCAACAAGGAGAAAAGTGTCAGGGAGGAAAGGTCCATGGCTCCAGCACAGCAGCTGGCACGGTTCTGCTGCTGCCAGCAGCACACCGGGTGTGCAAAGAAAATGCATCCTAAGAGGGACAACCAAGCGCCACAAAAGCCATCCACAGTCCACAGAGCAGCGCCTGCTGGGAGGACAGACTGGGCCAGACAAGCAGCTCAAGTCTGTCCACCTCTCCCTACATACAATGATTTCATCTTCCCTTCATATCAACAGTTAGGATTTAATCTTCCCTTCTTCATTTTAAACACATTCACACAACACCCCATGGCAACATTTTGGTGTGAGGTTACAGTCCCAGTGAAGCTACAATCTGACTGTACAGCAATCACCTCTGGTGCCCACCCCCCGTGAGACCAACAGGAGCACAAACTGCTCCAAGTGTTCAATAAACCTTCCTACAGCCACGGTCACAGGCTAACAGGGAGGGCATGGAATGCTTCAAGTACTGCTTTTCAACTGGGAACATTTCAGACCCTGCTTTACTCCTAGTCAAAGCAAAGGGCGAGCAAAAACTGTGAAGCATTACAGGAGCCTCGTGGACATCCAGGCAGGTATCCAGCCAAAATCCCTCCCTGACCTCACAGAAAGTTTAGATCCAGCTCCTTCAAGCTTCAGCGTGTGGCTCCTTCGCTCTGTCAGCCCAACAGAGCTCCTGCTGCCTCCCCAGGAGCTCTGGGACAGCCCAGAGCAGCTGCAGCTCCACCAGACCCCAGCTGCTGCTCCCTGCTCCCGGAGGCGCTCGGCAAGTTGCCCTGAAGCTCAGGGCTCATCCCCCTGACCCTAGAGCTGCAGCCCACACGTGGCCGCAGCGGGGGCCAGGCCGCCCCTCTCCACCCATGCCCACTGACCACACCCTGAGCCACCCACGTCTCCTCACCCTGTTAAATCACCTGCTCCAACCCTCTGCTGAACTGACGCCTGGAGGGGCTGCAGCAGGGCTGCCCAGCCCCCTCCTGCCCCACTTCCCCCAGAACTACAGCTGTAGGAAATTTAGCTCACTAACTGATGAAGACGCTACGTTATCTATTTCCAAAAGGGGTACGGCTGGATAAGAGCTTAAAAACACAGCCACTAATCTCTGCATGGTGCAGCAGGTAAAAACATTCCTGACTCAATATTTCAGCAGGCAAAACACTGGGCCTCTGAGGAAAGAATCACACACAACTGCTCGGGACCACATCAGAGGATCTCGGGCTCATCTTTCAAAAATTTATTTAACATCTTCTAAAACTTCCACTAAAACTTGGTTTCTTACATAATTTCTATACACAGTCAGATTTTATTTGTTGTTATCATCTTGAGGCTTATAAAAAAATAGTAAGCATTTAAAATGCCCAAAGAGTGATTTTGCTTTGAAATTGTGCTACTGAACTTGACCCCCAACACAGAAGAGATGCTTTTGGTAATGAAGTTACCCCAAGCAGTATAAAAATATACATAAAAAATAGACACAAACTCTATCCTCCAAACTGAAGGTCTGTTCCTGGGAAGAATTAGTTATATTTTTTTTTGTGTACATCAGTGGAATTTCATTATCTTCTGCTAATTATTTACAGAAATATACCCCTCCCCACCCTTCTGCCCCTGCCTGCGTGGCAGAGAACTGCAGCATTCTGTCCATCCATAGGCTCTGCTGGCGGCAAAGATCAATTGCTGCCTTTCACCGTGGGGTGCCAAGGGACCCCGCGGGCACACGCAGCCCTGGCAGCGCCCCGGGGGTGCCACAGCGACACGAGGTGCCATCAGTTTTTGCCACTAAGCTCACCATTGTTTTGGTGAGGCGAGCCCGGCGGGACGGGGGCACACGCGCCCGC
>NW_008593719.1:5138-7084 GCF_000691845.1 Merops nubicus | reverse complement strand
CCACCTAGCAAGAAGCCACGAGGCACCTTTCCGAGCAGCTCAAAACCCCTCTGGTCTGCACTGTGGCACCCATAATTTATTTGCTGTTGCCAGCCAGAAACGGAGACGTGATGCTTGTGGCAAGCTCTGTTCGCCGCTTCCCTCTGACCAGCGCCCGAGCGGTCGGCGGCTCCTCACTCCCCGACGAGAGACCCTAACTGCAGAGGCCGTAACAACGGGGGAAGCAGAAGAGCAGCCTCAGGGAGCAACGAGCAGAGATGGCAAAGGCCGTCAAAGCAACGCCTGAGCTCCCTGCCACACCAACACCCTGACATCCTTGTTTTTCCAACACCAGGGCCTCTGTCAGCTGTCCACTATCTGCTGCATTCTGTGTATTTTTGTGCCTTTTGATTTTTGTACTGTATGTGTAAACATAACTACTCCTCCACCTGAGACTTGGGCAACAGGGACCTTGGTGCTGAGACAAAGCAGTTTATTCCCAAGTAGCTGAGGCATGGTGAAAGCACTTTATCCCCCGAGGGAGAGGGCTCCTAGGGAACTGGAGGGAACGTGTGGGTGCCAGACGGGGGGAAGGGCTGTTCCCCCTGCCCCAGGTTCCCCTATCTGCATGCACAGTGAGCTGGAGTTGCTGTGAGTGGGTGCATATCCCCCAGCCAGCCAGCCACAGTTGTGGCTTCTGCCTGAAATCCCAGACAGTGGTTGAGGGTGAAGACTTGTGCCTGACACCCCAGCTGTGCTGGCTCTGCCCACATCTGTGGTGCTGCCCCAGCCCCAGTAACGCTGCTCATGCCAAGAGAGGTCAGCTCAGGCTGATGCCCCTCAGACAGGGTGGTCTCAAGCCACACAAAGCAAAACACCAGGGAGCATCCTCACCCCCCTGGCCCTATGCGCTCCAGCATCTCCCTGCAGTCATCACCAAAACCAAGCTCAGTGCTACGGAGGTGACTTCCTGGAGCAGCTTGTTCTGCTTTGGACCCAGCCCAGATAAGGGCAACCAAGAGAACACAGGCTTGCTGCGTGTCCAGCCTTTTTTCAGCCATAAAGGTGGAGGGACTGGAGCCCATCCCCTGGCAGCAGCATGCTCATGTGGGCCAGCAGTGCAGCTCCAGCACCCCGAGCTACAAACAAAGGTAGAAAGTGTCCCACACTTACACTGGGGTCAGCGAGCAAGGGCCTGCCACAGAGAAAAACAGCTTGTCTGAGACCTGAAAACGTCACTGCTGTCCCATGGCATCCATGCTGGGCAAAACCCCTTCCTGCAGTCAGGGGAGCCGTGACTGCTCTGGTCTGCCCAGCATCCCACAGGCCCCTCTGCAGAGGCTGGACCACAGCTACCACCATGTGCCTGAAGCCAGCACTTACATGGAGGTGAAGGTGACCTGCCCACGGTGGCTGAACCCAGCCCTGGCCACCGCATTTCAAACTGCCAAAAAGAGAAGAAAAATAAGTTACTACCTCACTCCAGGCAAGGTCTAAGGTGAGCCTCTGTTACTCATCCAGCGGCCAAGGAAGCAACCTGGTGTTAGACAGCTGGTCCACCAGAAGCCCTCCTGGGTGACTCCCTGCCATGGACAGGTGGCCTGCATCCCATCATTCCCAGTGACACCACGTTTGTCGGAACTAGGAACATTAGAGTCCTGTATGTGTATATAGATATCTATTTTAAAACAAATGATAGACTTTATCCAGTATGTTAAAGGGGGTAGAGGGGTGGGGACAGGAGGGAAGGGGGAAGAACAGAGGGTTGTTTTTTGCTTTGTTTTTAAGAGAACTACAGAAAAAGTACATACACTGTGGAGGTTTCAATATCTTTGCTGAGGATGTGGCTTCAGGATAGAAACTCTAAGAATGTAGCTGGGCTACATTTTATTTTGAAAGTGATTTCACAAAAACTTCTTGAATTTTTTTTTTTTTTTTCCTTTTAGAAACTGTGAATAGGCTCCACG
>NW_008593719.1:2202-5127 GCF_000691845.1 Merops nubicus | reverse complement strand
ACAGGGAAGGCAAGGGTGAGAAGCACCAAGGTAGCAGAGAATGTTGAGCTTGTCTGGATGTGTGGAAGGGGCCATGGAGCAGTAGCCCCATGTTGTTTCAAGGAAAGTATAGAAGGTGAGCCAGTAGCAAGTACAGTTTGCCTTCCAGTGATGTGACCAGGCTGGGTACTGGGGCCTATTGCTTTATTATTTAATTTTTTCCAAAGAAAAAAAAAATAGTTGCTACAACCATTTTAAAGGGCCAGCTTTAACAGAGCAGAGGCTTGAGGGTTTGTAGTGTTGCCTTGAACTCCCAAGCCCTTTGTAACATGTTTTTAAACCTTGGCACGTGTCGTGGGTGTAGTGCCCTTACCTGCTGTGTAGTGGAAGTGGCAGACTCTTGGAAAGCCAGTCTTTGTAATAAAACAAGGTGCTGAAACCCACAGAGTGAAGCTCCTGCCTCATGCTCGCGGAGGGGACACGAGGGTGTGGGGGACCCCTCAGGCACTGGTGTAGCTGTGCCATGCTCAGGGCGGGCAGCTCGGCGGGTGACCACCGTGTCTCCACAGGAGCTGGGTCTCCACCCCTGCGGGCTGCGGAGCCCACGCGCCCTGCGGGGCTGTGGCCACACGCTGCTCCTGCTGGAAGGGGCACAGGAGGGGGACAGGGTGTGCGAGGGCACAGCCCAGCGCCTGAGCTGGCCGCACACCATGCTGAACATGTGAAAAACAAACACCCCAGCAGTGCCCAGCACCAGGCACCCTCACGTCTGCCAGGTGCCACTGAGCTACAAGGCAGTGTCTTCTGTCCTTGGAGAGCCCCACACCACCACCCACCGCTGAGGCTTCTGGCTTCAGTGCTGAGACAAGCCCCAGCCTGTAGGCCTTAATAACCATGGCATTGCTAAATCCTCCCTTCCACCTCCCCCAGTAAAAAGCTGCTCTTTCCAGACACCAGGGGGATTTTCTTTTCCCACTAGAAAGCTGATTCTTAGCAAAGTTAAATGCAGCCATTAAATGACTCGCCCTCTCACAGTAAAGAGCCTCACGTGTCACACAAGTGCCCGGTGAGAGACGACGCAGCTCCCGCCCAGTTTGTTACAGGGCATCTCCAGCCCAGCGAGTGGGGCTGGGTGAGGGTCACCATCAAAGCACCAGGCAAGCTCTGCTCAGTCACCACTGCAGCAGCCCCTGCCCTGTCCCCAGGGGAACACGAGTGCCAGCTCCATTAAAGATGGATCAACGTGGCCAAGGCTGAAGTTTAAAGAGAAGTTAGTTTGCTCAGCTTTTGCTTAAGCCCCAAAGCAAGACCAGGAGCCTTGGAGGGCATTGGCAAGGCCAGCCGAAGATTAGCAAAATCCTCTTTAGGAAGAGAGTTTTGCTTCCACTTATTCTCTGCTGCCCAGGAGGACTGTAACCCTTTGCATTATCAGGCTGACCTTCAGAAGGGCTCTGCTCTGTGCAGAGCAAGAGAAATTCAGGCATTTGAAGCTACTAAATGAAAGTGTTCATATGTTGACTCACAGGAACTAGCAAGACAGGTTTAGAGGTGGGAACGGTGCCATAGATAGATAACGAGAGCAGAGCAGTGCTGCAGTCTACAGCAAACACTCCAAACTCCTTTTTTGAGCCCTAAAACACTTCTGTCTTCCTCTTACCTTGGTTAGAGCACAGGCAGCTCCCCCCCGTGCTGGGGACCCTCACCCATGGCCTGCACCCGGGCCTGCTGCCCCGGCACTCCTGTAATCCCAGCTCAGCCAGGCATTAGCACAAGGGCAGGCAGGAGGGCAGGGGCCAGGCAGGCACCCCACACCGAGGCTGGGGGCACCGCAGCCCCACACAGGCAGGGCTGGCCAAGCCCGAGCTGCACAGTGCCCGGGGTGCCACCGCGCTGCGTCCCACGGGTCCCAGGGCATCACTGCCAGTCCCCACAGCCTGGCACCCCCAGCACTGCTGGCTGTACCATGGTGGGGAGACTGGGAACAGGCACGGCAGGCAGCCACCCACAGCACCAGCTCCCCACCGTGCCCCACGAGACAAGGCCAGGGCTGGGGGATCTCGGTGCTGGGAGCGCAGTGCCCGGACCCACGAGCAGGGCAGCAGGCACCATTTCATAAGGGGAACAAAGAACCTTTATTAGCACAGAGTTAAAAACAATTCAGGGGACTAAAATCAACCAAGACCTGAGGGCTTGGGACCCAGCTGGAAGCAGGGCTGTCTGGGACCCTCTATGGAGCCTTCTTGCCCACACCAGTGTCTGCCTTCTGTTGCTTGACCTTCCTCTGGCCCGCTCCTGGGGTCACCTGGGGCTTCCCCACCTTGCCTTGACCCTGCTTTGCCTTGGGGGGGTCCTGCTGAGCCCCCTTTGGTGCTTTTCCCTTGCTCTTTGCCACTGGGACCTTTCGAGGCCCCTTCACCCCAGCACCTGCAGGGTTGTCACCAGGGCCCCCTCCTGCATCCTCATCAGCTGGAGCTGCAGGAGGTCCCAAACGCCCTTTGCCAGGGGCCCGGGGCTGGGTCGCAGCTCGTGGGGGCTTCGCTCCGTTGCTCCCAGGCTTCACTGCTGCTGGTGGCAAGGCCTGGAGAGGAGAGAGCACCTCAGGCTGCTGCCATAGGCATGGAATCATTGAGGTTGAAAAAGATAATTTAAGATAATTGCATCCAACCGTTCCCCCAGCACAGCCAGGTCCCCACTGCCCTGTGTCCCTCAGCACCACATCTCCACGGCTTGGGAACCCCTCCAGGGGTGGGGACTCCACCACTGCCCTCGGCAGCCTGGCACAGGCCTCCACAGCCCTCTAGGGCAAGAAATTGTTCCTCAGGGACAACCTCAACCTCCCATGGAGCAACCTGAGGCTGTTTCCTCTTGTCCTGTCCCTTGTTCCTTGGGAGCAGAACCCAACCCCCCCCGGCTCCAGGCTCCTGTCAGGAGCTGTGCCGAGGCAGA
>NW_008593719.1:0-2189 GCF_000691845.1 Merops nubicus | reverse complement strand
CTGGCTCGAGGCTCAGCACCCTCAGCTCCCTCAGCTGCTCCTCCCCACACGTGGGCTCCAGACCCTTCCCCAGCTTTGTAGCTCTTTGGACATGCCACACTATGAGCCACGCAGCCCCACCACTGGCCCCCACTCACATCCACAAGCTTTGCCTTTGGCTTCTTCACTGCTGTCAGCTTCTCCTCCTTGGCACCTGTGGGAGAGGGGGTGGTGGACAAGCACACATAGTGGCCCCTCCATGGGGCCAGGGCTGCCCAGAGTGTCCCATGAGACCACCAGCCCTTTACCTCGCTGCTGTCCACCCTCTGCAGGGGCCTTGGGGAGCTTGGTGGTCCTCTTCTGTGCCGGCTGCAGGGCTTGTCCTCTGTCAGGATCCGCCTGGCCCGGCAGTGGCTTCTGCTGCAGCTTCTTGGGGGCTAACTGAGGATGGGAGAGGGGTGGAAGCAGGGCTGAGCAGTGCCTCAGCTCCCCACCCCACCCCCCGGGGGCTGGCAGCCCCCGCTCACCTTGAAGCGGCCGGTGGCCCCCGTGGCAGAGGAGTTGCGGGGCCGCACCAGGTCCCCGCGGCTCAGCCCCTTGCTCAGCGCCTGCTTCAGCAGGTACTTGAGGTGGATGGGGTTCACGGAGGGGTACTTGCCCAGGATGAACCGTTTGATGGCGATGACGGAGACCCCCTTCTTCTGGTCCTGGGCCCGCACGGCTTCGATGACCATGGTCAGGGTCGGGGGGTGCGGGCGATGGTAGCGCCGGGCCAGCAGACCTGGCAGCTGGGATGCACCAGCAGCTTCTGATGCTGGGAGAGGCAAGAGGCATCTCTTGGGACCCAGGCCTCACCCCAAGGCACTTGCACTCGCCAAGGGCTGCAGAGCCCCCCCAGGAGCTGAGCATAGTATCACAGAATCATTTGGGTTGGCAGAGACCTTTAAGATCATCAAGTTCAACCATTAACCCAGCACTGCCAGGGCATCACTAAACTATGTCCTTCAGCACCACATCTCCACAGCTTTGAAAACCCCACCACCACCACCACCATCCCAAGGATGAGGGCTCTACCACTGCCATGGCCAGCCCATTCCAAGGCTTGGCAACCTTTCCAGGGAAGAAATTTCTCCTCATGTCCAGCATAAACCTCCCCTGGTGCAACTTGAGGCTGTTTCCTCTTCTCCTGTCAGTTGTTCCTGGGAAGCTAAGGCCCCACCTGGCTCCAGCCTCCTGTCAGGGAGTTCTCAAGAGCCAGAAGGTCTCCCAGGCCCCTCCTCAGCTGCAGGCTGAAGAACCCCCAGCTCCCTCAGCCACTTCTCATGATTAGCAGCCATGACCCTGCTCATGCCTGTGGCCTTACATGGACCGTAGCCACCAAATCCTGAGCAGAGCTCCAGCCCCATGGCACTCAACAAGCACCTTACCCAGCTTAGGCTCCATGGCAGCACACACCAGATCCTGGGCCCAAACAGCACCAGCCCTGCTCACAAACTCAGCTCACTTTGGCCAATTTATCTGATCAGCACCCAGACTGCAGGTGCTGGTCAGCAGCTCTAATGGCTCTGGTTGCCACCCAAGTGGGAGCAGGTGGCTGGAGGTGAGTGCCCTTTGCCAAAGCTGGGGGAGGCTGGAAGGAGAAGGGGCATGTCTGAGCAGAGGGCTTGGAGAGGGGTGGGAGACAGGGGGTAGCCGGGTGATCAGTCTGAACTTAGAGGGGAAAGGCACCTACCCACTGCTTGGTGGGTGGGGGGGTGCTGGGATGGCTGTGGGGCACACAGGGATCGCAGGCCCCATTCCTGGTGTGATGGGCCAGCTCCCTTCACCCAGGATGGCCCAGTGGGAAGTGGGGGGCTGCACTGTGAGGGGAGCCACGTTGAGGAGGAAAACAAGCTGCTTTGTTGGCCAGCAAAGGCAGGAGGAGCAGCTCTCACAGCAGCCCCAGGTCTGTGCTCACGAGCAGGGGCTTTGCCCCCCCCTGCCTGCCAAGTTCTGCCAAGCTCCACACAGAGTGCTCCCAGCCCCACACAGGCAGTCCCCCCGGGCCCCTCCGGGTCCCCTCCACGCCAGCTGAGGACGGCACCTTCCCATGGGCCAGGTGTGACCGAGCCCTCGGTCATCCGGGGGGCACAAGGTCCCCAGGGCACTTCTGTGTCATAGACAGCTTAAAAGTGAGTCCTCCTGTAACCCTGCAGACCCTCTCCTCACGT
>NW_008593718.1:0-513 GCF_000691845.1 Merops nubicus | reverse complement strand
TGTGCATCTGGCCAGTGCTAATTGGCTGAGCCAAACAGTGACTGCTATTTAAGGAAAGTAAATGTGCATCTGGCCAGTGCTAATTGGCTGAGCCAAACAGTGACTGCTATTTAAGGAAAGTAAACTAGCTTGGCAGGCCAGACTGCTGCGATACCCGGACCTGCGTGAGCTTTCCAACACTGCTGCCTGCCGTCTGAGAGGAGAGAGAATGGGAGTCCACAGCCATCCCTGGTGGGGGATTGTGGTTTGCCGGAGCCTGCCTGCTCCTGAGGAGCTGCCCCCTGCCAGGACCAGAACTAAGACTGGAGCTTGCTGTGCCTGCCTGTCTGCCAGACTTCCTGTCTGCTCCTGGGGGGTCGCCCTGGCCACCGGGACGCTCGGCACCTGACTGGCCCTTCCTCCCCCACCCACACACTCTCTACCATTTCTGCTGGGCTCAACTCCTCCCCTTTTCCTCCATGGGTTCTACCCCTCTCCCTCGGAGAGTACACTGACTAGACCATAATACCCTTG
>NW_008593717.1:0-1108 GCF_000691845.1 Merops nubicus | reverse complement strand
GGGGTATTTTTAGCTACTGGTACCGCAGGGAGGGGGTGTCAGCCCCACGACAAGACGTGTGCTCGGACACGCGTGTCTGCGGCACGCCCGTGCACACGTGTGTGACCCACACGCGCCCACAGGTCCCTGCACACACACGAACACGCGCGTGCACGCACCCCCCTGCCAGCACACCCCTCCTGTGCACCATGCTTGCACCCCCACGGGCTTGCACACTCAGACCCTTGCACACGTGTTTGCACCCCGCTGCCTTTGAGCCCCCGTGACCTGGGACACACCAGTTTGCACCCCCATGCACACGCACACTCCTGCCTTAGCACGCGCTGTGTTTGCACCCTCCTGCCTTCGCATGTACCGTGTTTACACCCCAAGCATTCACACCCCCACGTTTGCACTCCCAAACCTTTGCACACACAATATTTATGCCCTCCCACCTTTGCACACTCTGGCCTTCGCACACACTACTTTACAGCCTCGTGCCTTTGCACACACCATGTTTGCACACTCCTGCCTTTGCACACACCGTGTTTACACCCCCAGAATTTTACTCCCACACCTCTACACCCTCACACCTTTACAAACATTTGCACCCCCAAACATTGACACCACCCCGTTTGCACACTCCTGCCTCTGCATGCAGCATGTCTACACCCCCATTTACACTCCCACATTTGCACACTCCTGCCTTTGTATACACTATATTTGCACCCCAGAATGTTCACCCCCACACCTTTGCATACACATTTGGACCCCCAAACGCCAACACCCCCAAGTATGCACACTGCTGCCTTTGCACATGCCATGTTTACACCCGCACACCTTTGCACACACCGCGTTTACACCTCCACGCGTTCACACGCAACCCATTTGCACACTCCTGCCTTTGCAAGCACTACGTTTACACCCCCAAACACTGACCCCCACACACATTTGCACACTTCTGCCTTTGCATACACCCTACCTGCACCCCCAAACATTTACCCGCACACACCTCTGCACCCCCACACCTTCTCACGCCCCATATTTACCCCCCACGCCTTCCCACCCCCGCTCAATAACCCGCCCCCGCGTTGTCACCCACCCTCCGCACGCCAAACTACAACTCCCA